>NC_042958.1:1136250-1311371 GCF_901001165.1 Salmo trutta
GAGAGAGGAAAAAAATAAGTAAGTTATCTTTTTTACTCCACTGTGTCTCATATTGACCTTGGCATTTGTGACAATCACATCCATCACGCTGGTGAAACCTTTCCAACAGGCTGGGGCTAGGTCTGTGGAGCGGCCAAGTGAACAGGATTAAAGGACGCGTCCCAAATGGCCGCCTATTCCCTACATAGTGCACTACTTTTAACCAGGGCTCAGTAGTACACCATAGAGAGATTAGGGGGTCATTTGGGAGGCACACTAAGGAATAACAGCAGTTAGATGAATGTCTAACGTCAAGCCACAGACAGACAGATCAGCCTCCTACAGTTTCTCTGTAGTGTTCAGCTTCCTCTACCCTCCCTCCAGAACGTGATCATGTTTCCTCTGACACACGATGGACTGCTCCTTGATTAGGAGTGATTCAGATACAAGGGATTGATTAGCTGTGGTTTATAGATCGATATCAAAGCGTTAGGGTATGATGGAAACTAATGCAGTATTATTAATTAAGAGTGTCTATTGGGTAAGTCGTTTTAGACTAATGTGTTGCCTGAACTGGCCTTGAATTACTGTAGGATGTGTGGTGTTTGTAGCTAGAACTATTTATGCTTAAAAATGACCCATAAAGTCACAGTACATTAAGAAAGTATTCAGACCATAAAAATGACCCATAAAGTCACAGTACATTCAAAAATGATTCAGACCCCTTGACTTTTTCCAATTTTTTTACGTTACAGCCGTATTCTAAACTGGTTTAAATTGTTCCCCGCCTCATTCATCTACAAACAATATCCCATAATGCCAAAGCAAAAAAAGGTTTTTAGAAATTCTTGCAAAAATGTTTTTTTTTAAATAAACTGAAATATCACATTTACATAAGTATTCAGACCTTTTGCTCAGCACTTTGTTGAAACACCTTTGGCAGCGATTACAGCCTTGAGTCTTCTTGGGTATGACACCACAAGCATGGCACACCTGTATTTGTGGATATTCTCCCATTCTTCTCTGCAGATTCTTTCAAGCTCTGTAAGGTTGGAGGGGGAGCGTTGCTGGACAGTTACAGTGAGTTGCGAAAGTATTCACATTCCTTGGCATTATCCTAATGTGTTGCTTTACAACCTGGAATTAAAATAGATTTTTTTGGGGGGGGTTGTAATCATTTGATTTACACAACATGCCTACCACTTTGAAGATGCAAAATATTTTTTATTGTAATACAAACAAGAAATAACATTAAAAAAACAGAAAACTTGTGCATGCATAACTATTCAGCCCCCCAAAGTCAATACTTTGTAGAGACACCTTTTGCAGCAATTACAGCTGCAAGTCTCTTGGGGTATGTTTCTATAAGTTTGGCACATCTAGCCACTGGGATTTTTGCCCATTCTTCAAGGCAAAACTGCTCCAGCTCATTCGAGTTGGATGGGTTCCGCTGGTGTACAGCAATCTTTAAGTCATTCCACAGATTCTCAAATGGATTGAGGTCTGGGCTTTGACTAAGCCATTCCAATACTATTAAATGTTTCCCCTTAAACCACTCGAGTGTTGCTTTAGCAGTATGCTTAGGGTCATTGTCCTGTTGGAAGGTGAACCTCCGTCCCAGTCTCAAATCTCTGGAAGACTGAAATAGGTTTCCCTCAAGAATTTCCCTGTATTTAGCACCATCCATCATTCCTTCAATTCTGACCAGTTTCCCAGTCCCTGCCGATGAAAAACATCCCCACAGCGTGATGATGCCACCACCATGCTTCACTGTGGGGATGGTGTTCTGGGGGTGATGAGAGGTGTTGGGTTTGCACCAGACATAGCATTTTCCTTGATGGCCAAAAAGCTCAATTTTAGTCTCATCTGACCAGAGTACTTTCTTCCATATGTTTGGGGAGTCTCCCACATGCCTTTTGGCGAACACCAAGTATGCTTTCTTATTTTTTTCTTTAACCTGTTGAGGATCTTATCCCGATCTTATCCCGGTATTGGGATTCATTGTCATGTGACCATGGCGGGGAATTCAAAACTGCAAGAGTAATCATTTCAAAAAATCAAATAATCAACTATTTTCCTCCATTTGAAAGATATATCTTCTAAATCTAACCACGCTGTCCGATTTTCAGAGGCATTACGGAGAATGCATAAAGTTAGGTTATGTGAGGAGAGTACATTGACAATAGCTGCGTGTAATGTTTAGCCAATTCAAAGAAGGGCATCAACAGACAGAAAACTAGCTAGAATTATGCACTTACCTTTGACAATCTGCATCAGATGACACTCATAGGACATTATGTTATACAATACATGCATTTTTAGTTCCATCAAGTTCATATTTATATCCAAAAACAGCATTTACAGTCGCGGTGAAATTCAGAATTTTTTTCGGCTCGAATGCACCCAGTGAATCCAGCATTACAAATCACGGAATTACTATTCGAAAACATTGGTAAATTATAATATTGTCATTCAAAGAATAATATATTATCATCTCGTAATTGCTACCGAATGGCCAGATCTCAAAATAACTTTACTGGGAAATCACATTTTGCATAAACTGGGTACTATGCTAACAACAATAAGCTATATGCTAAGCTAAGCTAAGCTATACCGTTAGCATTAGCATCATCTAATATCGATAATAACATTCTAAATATCCCCTTACCTTTGATTATCTCCATCAGAAGGCGCTGCCAGAGATCCCAGGTCCAGAACAAATGTGGTTTCTTTTGACAAAGTTCATAATTTATGTCCAAATAGTTAGCGTTCAGTAGGCTCCCACAAAATGAGGTGGGCAGTGTAAAGTCACGTCGAAAAGCTAAAGAAAACCTAGTAAATAATCTATTTACGTTTGTTTAAACATGTCAAACGTTGTTCATCATTAATCTTTTGGTCCATTTTTAACGTGAAACATCAGTAAACATCAGTAATATTTTCACACAACCTATCAAGTGTCTAGAATAAACGATAATGACAAAGGCACTCTTCTCAGATTCATGCGCAGGCGCAAAAAATGAAGTGATGACGTGTCAACTTGTAAGCTTTCTTATTCGGTCTGTATTCATCACAGATGCTTCCAACAACTTTCTAAAGATCGTTGACATCTAGTGGAAGCAGTAGGAGTTGCGAACTGAATCCTTTCTCACTGTGGTATCTTTAAAACAATGACACTAAATAGTACAGTCACAAAATTCTCATTTTTTTTAATCTATTTTTCACAGGTTTTTGCCTGCAATATGAGTTTTGTTATACTTACAGACACCATTCAAACTGTTTTAGAAAATTCAGAGTGTTTTCTATCCGAATGTGTTAATAATATGCATATCCTAGCTTCTGAGTTGGTGTAGGAGGCAGTTAAAAATTGCCACATATTTTTTTCAAAATTCTCAATACTGCCCCCGTGGCCCGTAGAGGTTAAGCAATTATTATTTTCTGGCTACTCTTCCATAAAGCCCAGCTATGTGGAGTGTATGTATTAAAATGGTCCCATGGACAGATACTCCAATCTCCACTGTGGAGCTTTGCAGCTCCTTCAGGGTTATCTTTGGTCTCTTTGTTGCCTCTGTGATTAATGGCCTCCTTGCCTGGTCCGTGAGTTTTGGTGGGAGGCCCTCTCTTGGCAGGTTTGTTGCGGTGCCATATTCTTTCCATTTATTAATAATAATGGATATAATGGTGCTCCGTGGGATGTTCAAAGTTTCTGATATTTTTTTATAACCCAACCCTGATGTGTACTTCTCCACAGCATTGTCCCTGACCTGTTTGGAGGGCTCCTTGGTCTTCATGGTGCCGCTTGCTTGGTGGTGCCCCTTGCTTAGTGGTGTTGCAGACTCTGGAGCCTTTCAGAACAGGTGTATATATACTGAGATCATGTGACAGATCATGTGACACTTAGATTGTACACAGGTGGACTTTATTTAACTATTTATGTGACTTCTGAATGTAATTGGTTGCAACAGATATTATTTAGGGGCTTCATAGCAAAGGGGGTGAATACAATTGCACGGACCACTTGTACGTTTTCTATTTTTTATAAATGTTTAAAACAAGTTATTTTTTTCATTCCACTTCAACAACTTGGACTGTTTTGTTTATGTCCGACCATTACATGAAATACAAATAAAAATCCATTTAAATTTCAGGTTGAAATGCAACAAAATAGGAAAAATGCCAAGGGGGTGCATACTTTTGCAAGGCACTGTATTTTCAGGTCTCTCCAGAGATGTTCGATCGGGTTCAAGTCCAGGTTTTCATCAAGGATCTCTCTGTACTTTTCTCTGTTAAAACCTGTTGGGGATAGGGGGCAGTATTTGCACGGCCGGATAAAAAACGTACCCGATTTAATCTGGTTACTACTCCTGCCCAGTAACTAGAATATGCATATAATTGTTTGATTTGGATAGAAAACACCCTAAAGTTTCTAAAACTGTTTGAATGGTGTCTGTGAGTATAACAGAACTCATTTGGCAGGCCAAAACCTGAGAAGATTCCAAACAGGAAGCGCTCTCTCTGACTTTTTCTTGGCCTTCTTGATCATCTCTAACCAAAACAGGGGATCTCTGGCATGACGTGACATTTTCTAACGCTCCCATAGGCTCTCAGAAGGCGCCAGAACGATGAATGGTGGCTTTGCAGGCCCTGGCTGAAAAACAGTAGCGCATTTTGTAAGTGGTCGATCTGAGGACAATGAGACTGGAAGGCCTGGGAGTGCATTCTGAGGAAGAACAGCAAAGGTAATCAAAATTTTCTAATAGTAAATCGGAGTTTGGTGAGTACCACTCTTGGTGGGTGTCAAAATAGCTAGCCTGTGATGGCCGGGCTATCTACTCAGAATATTGCAAAATGTGCTTTCACCGAAAAGCTATTTTAAAAACGGACATAGCGAGTGCATAAAGGAGTTCTGTATCTATAATTCTTAAAATAATTGTTATGTTTTTTGTGAATGTTTATCGTGAGTAATTTAGTAAATTCACCGGAAGTGTTCGGTGGGAATGCTAGTCACATGCTAGTCACATGCTAATGTAAAAAGCTGTTTTTTTATATAAATATGAACTTGATTGAACAAAACATGCATGTATTGTATAACATAATGTCCTAGGATTGTCATCTGATGAAGATCATCAAAGGTTAGTGCTGCATTTAGCTGTGGTTTGTGTTTATGTGACATTATATGCTAGCTTGAAAAATGGGTGTCTGATTATTTCTGGCTGGGTACTCTGCTGACATAATCTAATGTTTTGCTTTCGTTGTAAAGCCTTTTTGAAATCGGACAGTGTGGTTAGATTAACGAGAGTCTTGTCTTTAAAATGGTGTAAAATAGTCATATGTTTGAGAAATTGAAGTAATAGCATTTCTAAGGTATTTGAATATCGTGCCATGGGATTACACTGGCTGTTGAGTAGGTGGGACGCAAGCGTCCCACTGGCCCAGAGAGGTTAATCTTTCACTCGATCCTAACTAGTCTCCCAATCCCTGCCACTGAAAACATCCCCAGAGCATGATGCTGCCACCACAATGCTTCACCGTAGGGATGGTGTTAGGTTTCCTCCAGACGTGACACTTGGCATTCAGGCCAAAGAGTTCAATCTTTTTTTCATCAGACCAGAGAATCTCGTTTCTCATGGTCTGAGAGTCCTTTAGGTGCCTTTTGTCAAACTCCAAGCGGCCTGTCATGTGCCTTTTACTGAGGAATGGCTTCCATCTGGCCACTCTAACATAAAGGCCTGATTGGTGGAGTGCTGCAGAGATGGTTGTCCTTCTGGAAGGTTCTCCCATCTCCACAGAGGAACTCTGGAGCTCTGTCAGACTGACCATCGGGTTCTTGGTCACCTCCCTGACCAAGGCCCTTCTCTCCTGATTGCTCAGTTTGGCCGGGCGGCCAGCTCTAGGAAGAGTCTTGGTGGTTCCAAACTTCTTCCATTTAAGCATGAAGAAGGCCACTGTGTTCTTAGGGACCTTCAATGCTGCAAATATTTTTTTGGTACCCTTATCCAGATCTGTGCTTCGACACAATCCTGTGTCGGAGCTCTACAGACACTTCCTTCGACCTCATGGCATGGTTTATGCTCTGACATTCACTGTCAACTGTTGGACCTTATATAGACAGGTGTGTGCCTTTCCAAATCATGTCCAGTCAATTTAATTAACCACAGGTGGACTCCAAGTGGTAGAAACATCTCAAGGATGATCAATGGAAACAGGATGCACTTCTCAATTTCGAGTCTGAATACTTAGGTAAATAAAACGGATTTCAGTTTTTTATTTGTAATACATCTAGAAACAGTTCTAAAAACCTGTTTTGCTTTGTCATAATGGGGTATTGTGTGTAGATTTATGAGGATAAAAAAATAAATAGAATATGGCTGTAACGTAGCAAAATGTTGAAAATGTGAAGGGGTCTGAATACTATCAATCATATTTACAAGCTATCAATCATATTAACTCCAGCTAAGAAATTGTATCTTCATCATCCTCTTTATCCCATCATCACCATCATTACCATTATTATAATCATTACATCCATGACATCATCATCATCACCATCACCATCATCACCATCACCATCATTATCATCATTACCATCATCACCATCTTTATCACCATCATTATCACCATTACCATCATCACCATCACCATCCCCATCATTATCACCATTACCATCATCACCATCACCCTCACCATCATTATCACCATCCTCAACATCACCATCATCACCATCATTACCATCACCATAATCACTATCATTATCTTCACCATCTTTATCATCATCATCGCCATCATCATCATCATCAACATCATCATCATCACCATCACCATCATCACCATCTTTATCACCATCACCACCATCATCATCATCATGGTCATCACCATTATCATCACCATCCTCAACACCACCATCATCACCATCACCACCATCATCACCATCTTTATCACCATCACCACCATCATCATCATTATCATTATCATCATCATCACCATCATCACCATCATCATCACCATCCTCAACATCACCATCATCACCATCATCACCATCTTTATCACCATCACCACCATCATCATCATCACCATCATTATCATCACCATCATCATTATCACCATCATCATCACCATCATCCTCAACATCACCAGCATTACCATCATCATTATCATCACCACCATCATTACCATCATCATCATCACCATCACCATCATTATCATCACCATCACCATCATCACCATCGGCACCATCATTATCACCATCATTATCACCATCATTATCACATCATCATTATCGCCATCATCACCATCATTTTCACCATCATCATCACCATCATCATTATCACCATCATCACCAGCATCACCATCATTATCACCATCATCACCATCATCATCACCATCATTACCATCATCACCATCATCATCACCATCATCACCATCATTTTCACCATCATCACCACCATCATCACCATTATCACCATCATTATCACCATCATTATCACCATCATTATCACCATCATCACCATCATTAACACCATCATTAACACCATCATCATTATCACCATCATCATCACCATCATTATCACCATCATCATTATCACCATCATCATTATCACCATCATCATCATTATCACCATCACCATCATCACCATCATCATCACCATCATCACCATCATTATCACCATCATCATTATCACCATCACCATCGTCATTATCACCATCATCACCATCATTATCAATATCATTATCACCAACATCATTATCACCATCTCATCATCATCATCATCACCAGTGTTATTAGAGAGAGGGAAGCCGCTACATCACCATGTGAAGCCTTTGTAGTGGGCGCCAGAGTGGAAAAATACATTAGCGCCTCCTGTGTGTGTGTTTACGAGTAGAACAGCTATAAAGAGCCCATCTGGGATCGACCAGTCACTGACCCCTGTCTCTCCAACTGCGAGGAGAGGACTCTACAGTGAGGGAGAGAGACCAGCAGAACACAGCACAGAAGACCATTGTACTGGCTTCTCTCATCCTTCGTTCCCTCTTTTTTTCTCTCTCTCTCTCTCTCTCTCTCTCTCTCTCTCTCTCTCTTTGTCTCTCTCGTTCTCTCTCTCTTAATCTCTTCATCTCTTTCTTTACTCTCTCTTTGTCTCTCTCGCTCTCTCTTTCTCTCTTCGTCTCTCTTTCTCAATTCAATTCAATGGGCATTATTGTCAAGGGAAACATAAGTTTACACTGTCAAAGCAAGTGAAATAGATAATAAACAGAAGTGAAATAAACAATAAAACTTGAACAGTAAACATCACACTCACAACATTTTTAGAAATGGTATATTATGGCCATATACAGTCTTATAATGAAGTGATAGGAGGGTAGTGTAGACATGTACAGGAGTGTAGTGTAGACATGTACAGGAGTGTAGTGTAGACATGTACAGGAGTGTAGTGTAGACATGTACAGGAGTGTAGTGTAGACATGTACAGGAGTGCATTGTAGATATGTACAGGAGTGTAGTGTAGACATGTACAGGAGTGTAGTGTAGTGTAGACATGTACAGGAGTGCAGTGTAGTGTAGACATGTACAGGAGGGTAGTGTAGACATGTACAGGAGTGTAGTGTAGACATGCACAGGAGTGTAGTGTAGATATGTACAGGAGGGTAGTGTAGACATGTACAGGAGTGTAGTGTAGTGTAGACATGTACAGGAGTGTAGTGTAGACACGTACAGGAGTGTAGTGTAGACATGTACATGAGTGTAGTGTAGACATGTACAGGAATGTAGTGTCGATATGTACAGGAGTGTAGTGTAGATATGTACAGGAGGGTAGTGTAGACATGTACATGAGTGTAGTGTAGACATGTACAGGAGTGTAGTGTAGTGTAGACATGTACAGGTGTGTAGTGTAGTGTAGACATGTACAGGAGTGTAGTGTAGACACGTACAGGAGTGTAGTGTAGATATGTACAGGAGTGTAGTGTAGACATGTACAGAAGTGTAGTGTAGACATGTACAGGAGTGTAGTGTAGACATGTACAGAAGTGTAGTGTAGACATGTACAGGAGTGTAGTGTAGTGTAGACATGTACAGGAGTGTAGTGTAGATATGTACAGGAGTGTAGTGTAGTGTAGACATGTACAGGAGTGCCGTGCAGATATGTACAGTAGTGTAGTGTAGACATGTACAGGGGTGTAGTGTAGATATGTACAGGAGTGTAGTGTAGATATGTACAGGAGTGCATTGTAGATATGTACAGGAGGGTAGTGTAGACATGTACAGGAGTGTAGTGTAGATATGTACAGGAGTGCATTGTAGATATGTAGAGGAGTGTAGTGTAGACATGTACAGGAGTGTAGTGTAGTGTAAATATGTACAGGAGTGTAGTGTAGACATGTACAGGAGTGTGGTGTAGTGTAGATATGTACAGGAGTGTAGTGTAGATATGTACAGGAGGGTAGTGTAGATATGTACAGGAGTGTAGTGTAGATATGTACAGGAGTGCATTGTAGATATGTAGAGGAGTGTAGTGTAGATATGTACAGGAGTGTAGTGTAGATATGTACAGGAGTGTAGTGTAGATATGTACAGGAGTGCATTGTAGATATGTACAGGAGTGTAGTGTAGACATGTACAGGAGTGTAGTGTAGTGTATATATGTACAGGAGTGTAGTGTAGATATGTACAGGAGTGTAGTGTTAATATGTACAGGAGTGTAGTGTAGACACGTACAGGAGTGTAGTGTAGATATGTACAGGAGTGTAGTGTAGTGTATATATGTACAGGAGTGTAGTGTAGACATGTACAGGAGTGTAGTGTAGATATGTACAGGAGTGTAGTGTTGATATGTACAGGAATGTAGTGTAGACATGTACAGGAGTGTAGTGTAGTGTAGATATGTACAGGAGTGTAGTGTAGTGTATATATGTACAGGAGTGTAGTGTAGACATATACAGGAGTGTAGTGTAGTGTAGATATGTACAGGAGTGTAGTGTAGATATGTACAGGAGTGTAGTGTAGTGTATATATGTACAGGAGTGTAGTGTAGACATGTACAGGAGTGTAGTGTAGACATGTACATGAGTGTAGTGTAGATATGTATAGGAGTGTAGTGTAGTGTAGATATGTACAGCAGTGTAGTGTAGACATGTACAGGAGTGTAGTGTCGATATGTACAGGAGTGTAGTTTAGACATGTACAGGAGTGTAGTGTAGATATGTACACGAGTGTAGTGTTGATATGTACAGGAATGTAGTGTAGACATGTACAGGAGTGTAGTGTAGACATGTACAGGAGTGTAGTGTAGATATGTACAGGAGTGTAGTGTAGTGTAGACATGTACAGGACTGTAGTGTAGTGTAGACATGTACAGGAGTGTAGTGTAGATATGTACAGGAGTTTAGTGTAGCGTAGATATGTACAGGAGTGTAGTGTAGATATGTACAGGAGTGTAGTGTAGTGTAGATATGTACAGGAGTGTGGTTAAGTGTAGACATGTACAGGAGTGTAGTGTAGACATGTACAGGAGTGCCGTGCAGATATGTACAGGAGTGTAGTGTAGACATGTACAGGAGTGTAGTGTAGATATGTACAGGAGGGTAGTGTAGACATGTACAGGAGTGTAATGTAGATATGTACAGGAGGGTAGTGTAGACACGTACAGGAGTGTAGTGTAGTGTAGATATGTACAGGAGTGTAGTGTAGATATGTACAGGAGGGTAGTGTAGACATGTACATGAGTGTAGTGTAGACATGTACAGGAGTGTAGTGTAGTATAGACATGTACAGGATTGTAGTGTAGTGTAGACATGTACAGGAGTGTAGTGTAGACATGTACAGGAGTGTAGTGTCGATATGTACAGGAGTGTAGTGTAGTGTAGACATGTACAGGAGTGTAGTGTAGATATGTACAGGAGTGTAGTGTAGATATGTACAGGAGTGTAGTGTAGACATGTACAGGAGTGTAGTGTAGACATGTACAGGAGTGTAGTGTAGATATGTACAGGAGTGTAGTGTAGATATGTACAGGAGTGTAGTGTAGTGTAGACATGTACAGGAGTGTAGTGTAGACATGTACAGGAGTGTAGTGTAGTGTAGACATGTACAGGAGTGTAGTGTAGATATGTACAGGAGTGTAGTGTAGTGTAGACATGTACAGGAGCGCCGTGCAGATATGTACAGTAGTGTAGTGTAGACATGTACAGGGTGTAGTGTAGATATGTAGAGGAGTGTAGTGTAGATATGTACAGGAGTGCATTGTAGATATGTACAGGAGTGTAGTGTAGTGTAGACATGTACATGAGTGTAGTGTTAATATGTACAGGAGTGTAGTGTAGTGTAGATATGTACAGCAGTGTAGTGTAGACATGTACAGGAGTGTAGTGTAGACATGTACAGGAGTGTAGTGTTGACATGTACAGGAGTGTAGTGTAGACATGTACAGGAGTGTAGTGTAGATATGTACAGGAGTGTAGTGTAGATATGTACAGGAGTGTAGTGTAGACATGTACAGGAGTGTAGTGTAGACATGTACAGGAGTGTAGTGTAGACATGTACAGGAGTGTAGTGTAGACATGTACAGGAGTGTAGAGTAGATATGTACAGGAGTGTAGTGTAGATATGTACAGGAGTGTAGTGTAGATATGTACAGGAGTGTAGTGTAGACATGTACAGGAGTGTAGTGTAGTGTAGACATGTACAGGAGTGTAGTGTAGATATGTACAGGAGTGTAGTGTAGACATATACAGGAGTGTAGTGTAGACATGTACAGGAGTGTAGTGTGGACATGTACAGGAGTTTAGTGTAGCGTAGATATGTACAGGAGTGTAGTGTAGACATGTACAGGAGTGTAGTGTAGTGTAGATATGTGCAGGAGGGTAGTGTAGTTGTGTACAGGAGTGTAGTGTAGTGTAGATATGTACAGGAGTGTAGTGTAGATATGTACAGGAGTGTGGTGTAGTGTAGATATGTACAGGAGTGTAGTGTCGATATGTACAGGAGGGTAGTGTAGACATGTACAGGAGTGTAGTGTAGATATGTACAGGAGTTTAGTGTAGCGTAGATATGTACAGGAGTGTAGTGTAGACATGTACAGGAGTGTAGTGTAGTGTAGATATGTACAGGAGTGTGGTGTAGTGTAGATATGTACAGGAGTGTAGTGTAGATATGTACAGGAGGGTAGTGTAGACATGTACAGGAGTGTAGTGTAGATATGTACAGGAGTGCATTGTAGATATGTACAGGAGTGTAGTGTAGATATGTACAGGAGTGTAGTTTTAATATGTACAGGATTGTAATGTAGTGTAGATATGTACAGCAGTGTAGTGTAGACACATACAGGAGTGTAGTGTAGATATGTACAGGAGTGTAGTGTAGATATGTACAGGAGTGTAGTGTTAATATGTACAGGATTGTAATGTAGTGTAGATATGTACAGCAGTGTAGTGTAGTGTAGACATGTACAGGAGTGTAGTGTAGATATGTACAGGAGTGTAGTGTTGATATTTACAGGAATGTAGTGTAGATATGTACAGGAGTGTAGTGTAGTGTAGACATGTACAGGAGTGTAGTGTAGATATGTACAGGAGTGTAGTGTTGATATGTACAGGAATGTAGTGTAGACATGTACAGGAGTGTAGTGTAGTGTAGATATGTACAGGAGTGTAGTGTAGTGTATATATGTACAGGAGTGTAGTGTAGACATATACAGGAGTGTAGTGTAGTGTAGATATGTACAGGAGTGTAGTGTAGATATGTACAGGAGTGTAGTGTAGACATGTACAGGAGTGTAGTGTAGTGTAGATATGTACAGGAGTGTACTGTAGATATGTACATGAGTGTAGTGTAGATATGTACAGGAGTGCATTGTAGATATGTAGAGGAGTGTAGTGTAGTGTATATTTGTACAGGAGTGTAGTGTAGACATATACAGGAGTGTAGTGTAGTGTAGATATGTACAGGAGTGTAGTGTAGATATGTACATGAGTGTAGTGTAGATATGTACAGGAGTGCATTGTAGATATGTAGAGGAGTGTAGTGTAGACATGTACAGGAGTGTAGTGTCGTGTAAATATGTACAGGAGTGTAGTGTAGATATGTACAGGAGTGTAGTGTAGATATGTAGAGGAGTGTAGTGTAGATATGTACAGGAGTGTAGTGTAGATATGTACAGGAGGGTAGTGTAGACATGTACAGGAGTGTAGTGTAGATATGTACAGGAGTGCATTGTAGATATGTAGAGGAGTGTAATGTAGATATGTACAGGAGTTTAGTGTAGCGTAGATATGTACAGGAGTGTAGTGTAGACATGTACAGGAGTGTAGTGTAGTGTAGATATGTACAGGAGTGTGGTGTAGTGTAGATATGTACAGGAGTGTAGTGTAGATATGTACAGGAGGGTAGTGTAGACATGTACAGGAGTGTAGTGTAGATATGTACAGGAGTGCATTGTAGATATGTACAGGAGTGTAGTGTAGATATGTACAGGAGTGTAGTGTTAATATGTACAGGATTGTAATGTAGTGTAGATATGTACAGCAGTGTAGTGTAGACACGTACAGGAGTGTAGTGTAGATATGTACAGGAGTGTAGTGTAGATATGTACAGGAGTGTAGTGTTAATATGTACAGGATTGTAATGTAGTGTAGATATGTACAGCAGTGTAGTGTTGATATGTACAGGAATGTAGTGTAGATATGTACAGGAGTGTAGTGTAGTGTAGACATGTACAGGAGTGTAGTGTAGATATGTACAGGAGTGTAGTGTTGATATGTACAGGAATGTAGTGTAGACATGTACAGGAGTGTAGTGTAGTGTAGATATGTACAGGAGTGTAGTGTAGTGTATATATGTACAGGAGTGTAGTGTAGACATATACAGGAGTGTAGTGTAGTGTAGATATGTACAGGAGTGTAGTGTAGATATGTACAGGAGTGTAGTGTAGACATGTACAGGAGTGTAGTGTAGTGTAGATATGTACAGGAGTGTAGTGTAGATATGTACATGAGTGTAGTGTAGATATGTACAGGAGTGCATTGTAGATATGTAGAGGAGTATAGTGTAGTGTATATTTGTACAGGAGTGTAGTGTAGACATATACAGGAGTGTAGTGTAGTGTAGATATGTACAGGAGTGTAGTGTAGATATGTACATGAGTGTAGTGTAGATATGTACAGGAGTGCATTGTAGATATGTAGAGGAGTGTAGTGTAGACATGTACAGGTGTGTAGTGTCGTGTAAATATGTACAGGAGTGTAGTGTAGATATGTACAGGAGTGTAGTGTAGATATGTAGAGGAGTGTAGTGTAGATATGTACAGGAGTGTAGTGTTAATATGTACAGGATTGTAGTGTAGACATGTACAGGAGTGTAGTGTAGTGTATATATGTACAGGAGTGTAGTGTAGACATGTACAGGAGTGTAGTGTAGATATGTACAGGAGTGCATTGTAGATATGTAGAGGAGTGTAATGTAGATATGTAGAGGAGTGTAATGTAGATATGTACAGGAGGGTAGTGTAGATATGTACAGGAGTGTAGTGTAGATATGTACAGGAGTGTAGTGTAGATATGTACAGGAGTGCATTGTAGATATGTACAGGAGTGTAGTGTAGACACGTACAGGAGTGTAGTGTAGACATGTACAGGAGTGTAGTGTAGATATGTACAGGAGTTTAGTGTTAATATGTACAGGATTGTAGTGTAGACATGTACAGGAGTGTAGTGTAGTGTATATATGTACAGGAGTGTAGTGTAGACATATACAGGAGTGTAATGTAGTGTAGATATGTACAGCAGTGTAGTGTAGACATGTACAGGAGTGTAATGTAGTGTAGATATGTACAGCAGTGTAGTGTAGACATGTACAGGAGTGTAGTGTAGATATGTACAGGAGTGTAGTGTTTATATGTACAGGAATGTAGTGTAGACATGTACAGGAGTGTAGTGTAGTGTAGATATGTACAGGAGTGTAGTGTAGTGTATATATGTACAGGAGTGTAGTGTAGACATATACAGGAGTGTAGTGTAGTGTAGATATGTACAGGAGTGTAGTGTAGATATGTACAGGAGTGTAGTGTAGTGTATATATGTACAGGAGTGTAGTGTAGACATGTACAGGAGTGTAGTGTAGACATGTACATGAGTGTAGTGTAGATATGTACAGGAGTGTAGTGTAGTGTAGATATGTACAGGAGTGTAGTGTAGACATGTACAGGAGTGAATTGTAGATATGTACACGAGTGTAGTGTTGATATGTACAGGAATGTAGTGTAGACATGAACAGGAGTGTAGTGTAGATATGTACAGGAGTGTAGTGTAGATATGTACAGGAGTGTAGTGTAGCGTAGATATGTACAGGAGTGTAGTGTAGATATGTACAGGAGTGTAGTGTAGATATGTACAGGAGTGCATTGTAGATATGTACAGGAGTGTAGTGTAGACACGTACAGGAGTGTAGTGTAGACATGTACAGGAGTGTAGTGTAGATATGTACAGGAGTGTAGTGTTAATATGTACAGGATTGTAGTGTAGACATGTACAGGAGTGTAGTGTAGTGTATATATGTACAGGAGTGTAGTGTAGACATATACAGGAGTGTAATGTAGTGTAGATATGTACAGCAGTGTAGTGTAGACATGTACAGGAGTGTAATGTAGTGTAGATATGTACAGCAGTGTAGTGTAGACATGTACAGGAGTGTAGTGTAGATATGTACAGGAGTGTAGTGTTTATATGTACAGGAATGTAGTGTAGACATGTACAGGAGTGTAGTGTAGTGTAGATATGTACAGGAGTGTAGTGTAGTGTATATATGTACAGGAGTGTAGTGTAGACATATACAGGAGTGTAGTGTAGTGTAGATATGTACAGGAGTGTAGTGTAGATATGTACAGGAGTGTAGTGTAGTGTATATATGTACAGGAGTGTAGTGTAGACATGTACAGGAGTGTAGTGTAGACATGTACATGAGTGTAGTGTAGATATGTACAGGAGTGTAGTGTAGTGTAGATATGTACAGGAGTGTAGTGTAGACATGTACAGGAGTGAATTGTAGATATGTACAGGAGTGTAGTGTAGACATGTACAGGAGTGTAGTGTAGATATGTACACGAGTGTAGTGTTGATATGTACAGGAATGTAGTGTAGACATGAACAGGAGTGTAGTGTAGATATGTACAGGAGTGTAGTGTAGTGTAGACATGTACAGGAGTGTAGTGTAGTGTAGACATGTACAGCAGTGTAGTGTAGATATGTACAGGAGTGTAGTGTAGATATGTACAGGAGTGTAGTGTAGCGTAGATATGTACAGGAGTGTAGTGTAGATATGTACAGGAGTGTAGTGTAGTGTAGATATGTACAGGAGTGTAGTGTAGACATGTACAGGAGTGTAGTGTAGTGTAGATATGTACAGGAGTGTAGTGTAGTGTAGATATGAACAGGAGTGTAGTGTAGATATGTATAGGAGTGTAGTGTAGTTTAGATATGAACAGGAGTGTAGTGTAGATATGTACAGGAGTGTGGTGAAGTGTAGACATGTACAGGAGTGTAGTTTAGACATGTACAGGAGGGTAGTGTAGACATGTACAGGAGTGTAGTGTAGATATATACAGGAGGGTAGTGTAGACATGTACAGGAGTGTAATGTAGACATGTACAGGAGTGCATTTTAGATATGTAGAGGAGTGTAGTGTAGACATGTACAGGAGTCTATATCTATACCTCTATAGTCCATAACTATATAGTCTATAGCTCTGTAGTCTATAGCTCTATAGTCTATAGCTCTATTATATTCACTCTATAGTCTATAGCTCTGTAGTCTATAGCTCTATTATATTCACTCTATAGTCTATAACTATACCTCTGTAGTCTATAACTCTATAGTCTATAGCTCTATTATAATCAATCTATAGTCTATAGCGCTATAGTCTATAACTCTATAGTCTATAGCTCTATTATAATCACTCTATAGTCTACAGCTCTATTATAATCACTCTATAGTCTATAGCTCTATAGTCTATATCTCCATTATAATCACTCTATAGTCTATAGCTCTATAGTCTATATCTCAATTATAATCACTCTATAGTCTATAGCTCTATTATAATCACTCTCTAGTCTATAGCTCTATAGTCTATATCTCCATTATAATCCCTCTATAGTCTATAACTCTATAGTCTACAGCTCTATTATAATCACTCTGTAGTCTATAGCACTATTATAATCACTCTATAGTCTATATCTCCATTATAATCACTCTATAGTCTATAGCTCTATTATAATCACTCTATAGTCTATAGCTCTATTATAATCACTCTGTAGTCTATAGCTCTATTATAATCACTCTCTAGTCTATAGCTCTATAGTCTATATATCCATTATAATCCTTCTATAGTCTATAACTCTATAGTCTACATCTCTATTATAATCACTCTATAGTCTATAGCTCTATTATAATCACTCTATAGTATATAGCTCTATTATAATCACTCTATAGTCTATAGCTCTATTATAATCACTCTATAGTCTATATCTCCATTATAATCACTCTGTAGTCTATAGCTCTATTATAATCACTCTGTAGTCTATATCTCCATTTTAATCACTCTATAGTATATATGTCCATTATAACCACTCTATAGTCTATAGCTCTATAGTCTATAGCTTTAATATAATCACTCTATAGTCTATAACTCTATTGTAATCACTCTGTAGTCTATAGCTCTATAGTCTATAACTCTATAGTCTATATCTCCATTTTAATCACTCTATAGTCTATATCTCCATTATAATCACTCTATAGTCTATAACTCTATAGTCTATAACTCTATAGTCTATAACTCTATAGTGCATAGCTCTATAGTCTATAACTCTATAGTCTATAACTCTATAGTCTATAACTCTATAGTACATAACTCTATAGTACATAACTCTATAGTACATAACTCTATTGTCTATAACTCTGTAGTACATAGCTCTATAGTCTATAACTCTATAGTCTATAACTCTATAGTCTATAACTCTATAGTGCATAGCTCTATAGTCTATAACTCTATAGTCTATAACTCTATAGTCTATAACTCTATATTACATAACTCTATAGTACATAACTCTATAGTACATAACTCTATTGTCTATAACTCTGTAGTACATAGCTCTATAGTCTATAACTCTATAGTCTATATCTCCATTATAATCACTCTATAGTCTACAGCTCTATAGTCTATATCTCCATTATAATCACTCTGTAGTCTATAGCTCCATTATAATCAATCTGTAGTCTATAGCTCTATTATAATCACTCTATAGTCTATAGCTCTATAGTCTATATCTCCATTATAATCACTCTATAGTCTATAGCTCTATTATAATCACTCTATAGTCTATAGCTCTATAGTCTATATCTCCATTATAATCACTCTGTAGTCTATAACTCTATTATATTCACTCTATAGTCTATAGCTCTATAGTCTATAGCTCTATTATAATCACTCTGTAGTCTATAGCTCTATAGTCTATAGCTCTAATATAATCACTCTATAGTCTATAACTCTATAGTCTATAGCTCTATAGTCTATAGCTCTATTATAATCACTCTATAGTCTATATCTCAATTATAATCACTATATAGTCTATAGCTCTACTATAATCACTCTATAGTCTATAGCGCCATTTTAATCACTATATAGTCTATAGCTCTATAGTCTGTAACTCTATAGTCTTTAGCTCTATAGTCTATAACTCTATAGTCTATATCTCTGTAGTCTATAGCTCTATAGTCTATAACTCTATAGTCTATAGCTCTGTAGTCTATAGCTCTATTATAATCACTCTATAGTCTATATCTCCATTATAATCACTTTATAGTCTATAGCTCTATTATAATCACTCTATAGTCTATAGCGCCATTATAATCACTATATAGTCTATAGCTCTATAGTCTATAACTCTATAGTCTATAGCTCTATTATAATCACTCTATAGTCTATAGCTCTATTATAATCACTCTATAGTCTATATCTCCATTATAATAACTCTATAGTCTATAGCTCTATAGTCTATATCTCCATTATAATCACTCTATAGTCTATAGCTCTATAGTCTATATCTCCATTATAATCACTATATAGTCTATAGCTCTATTATAATCACTCTATAGTCTATAGCTCTATTATAATCACTCTATAGTCTATAGCTCTATTATAATCACTCTATAGTCTATATCTCCATTATAATCACTCTATAGTCTATAGCTCTATAGTCTATATCTCCATTATAATCACTATATAGTCTATAGCTCTATTATAATAACTCTGTAGTCTATAGCTCTATAGTCTATAACTCTATAGTCTATAGCTCTATTATAATCACTCTATAGTCTATTGCTCTATTATAATCACTCTATAGTCTATAGCTCTATTATAATCACTCTATAGTCTATAGCTCTATAGTCTATAGCTCTATTATAATCACTCTGTAGTCTATAGCTCTATAGTCTATAGCTCTATTATAATCACTCTGTAGTCTATAGCTCTATAGTCTATAGCTCTATTATAATCACTCTGTAGTCTATAGCTCTATAGTCTATAGCTCTATTATAATCACTCTGTAGTCTATAGCTCTATAGTCTATAGCTCTATTATAATCACTCTGTAGTCTATAGCTCTATAGTCTATAGCTCTATGTTCTAGAGCTCCATTTCAATCACTCTATAGTCTATAACTCTATAGTCTATAGCTCTATTATAATCACTCTATAGTCTATAGCTCTATAGTCTATAGCTCTATCTTCTAGAGCTCCATTCCAATCACTCTATAGTCTATAACTCTATAGTCTATAGCTCTATTATAATCACTCTATAGTCTATAGCTCTATTATAATCACTCTATAGTCTGTAGCTCTACTATAATCACTCTATAGTCTATAGCTCTATACTCATATAAAGCTCCATTTAATTATTCAAGTCAGTTAAGAACAAATTCTTATTTACAATGACGGCCTACTCCGGCCAAACCCGGGTGACACTGGACCATTTGTGCGCCGCCCTATGGAACTCCCAAACACGGCCAGATGTGACGCAGCCTGGATTCATACCAGGTACTGCAGTGACGCCTCTAGCACTGTTTTAGACCACCGCGCCACTCGGGAGTAACAATATCTCTATAGTCAATATCTCTATAGTCAATATCTCTATAGTCAATATCTCTATATTCAATATCTCTATAGTCAATATCTCTGTCGTCGTATTAAGCTCCATTATAATATCTCTGTAGTCAATATCTCTGTCGTCTTATAAAGCTCCATTATAATATCTCTGTAGTCAATATCTCTGTAGTCGTATAAAGTTCCATTATAATATCTCTAAAGCTAAATAGAGTGAGGAGAGGAGAGGAGAGGAGAGGAGAGGAGAGGGGAGGAGCAAGAAAAGAGGAGAGGAGAGAGAAGAGAGAGAGGAGAGGAAATAGGAGAAGATAGAGAAAAGAGGAGAGGAGAGAGAAAAAAAGAGAGGAGAGAAGAGGAGAGGAAAGGAAAGGAGAGGAGAGGAGAGGAGAGAGGAGAGGAGAGGAGAGGAGAGGAGAGGAGAGGAGAGGAGAGGAGAGGAGAGGAGGCCCAGGTCTGATGTATGTTCATTCTGTTAGTTTCCATCTCCGGCCCGTCACGGCTTAACATTACCGTAGCATGCTATCCCTTAGCATAATCGCTACAACCGACCATAACCCCTACTACAATGCAGATAAACAGTGGACAACATACAGTAACAGCTGCATGTTACAGTATGTATGTGTAATGTTGTACACCGTCTAATGTGTTTCACAAGGATTATCTCTGTGAAAGGGCAACCACCTCGTAGCATAGCATAGGCTAACAAATGGGCGGAAGTCATGGGACTCATTTTGTCTTCCTTCAGCCCAAGCCATGCGCTGTACCATAGAGGCCCACAAACTAAAATGGAGAAGGGATTTCATTTTTGGGCAGAGGAGGGAGGAGGGAATGGTGGGGTAATATCTGTGATTTACATGCATGCTGCTATTCCTCTCTCAAACCTGGACTTATAGCGCCCTCTAGCATCTGCTCTCTGAACTACTGGCTGGTCTCTCCCTCCTCTGGGCTAACAGCGCCTTCTAGACTCTCTGATCAACACCCTGGCTGGTCTCTCCCTCCTTTGGGCTAACAGTGCCTTCTAGACTCTCTGATCAACACCATGGCTGGTCTCTCCCTCCTCTGGGCTAACAGCGCCTTCTAGACTCTCTGATCAACACCCTAGCTGGTCTCTCCCTCCTCTGGGCTAACAGCGCCTTTTAGACTATCTGATCAACACCCTGGCTGGTCTCTCCCTCCTCTGGGCTAACAGCGCCTTCTAGACTCTCTGATCAACACCCTGGCTGGTCTCTCCCTCCTCTGGGCTAACAGCGCCTTCTAGACTCTCTGATCAACACCCTGGATGGTCTCTCCCTCCTCTGGGCTAACAGCGCCTTCTAGACTCTCCAAACAACACCCTGGCTGGTCTCTCCCTCCTCTGGGCTAACAGCGCCTTCTAGACTCTCTGATCAACACCCTGGCTGGTCTCTCCCTCCTCTGGGCTAACAGCGCCTTCTAGACTCTCTGATCAACACCCTGGCTGGTCTCTCCCTCCTCTGGGCTAACAGCGCCTTCTAGACTCTCTGATCAACCCCCTAGCTGGTCTCTCCCTCCTCTGGGCTAACAGCGCCTTCTAGACTCTCTGATCAACACCCTGGCAGGTCTCTCCCTCCTCTGGGCTAACAGCGCCTTCTAGACTCTCCTAACAACACCCTGGCTGGTCTCTCCCTCCTCTGGGCTAACAGCGCCTTCTAGACTCTCTGCTCAACACCCTGGCTGGTCTCTCCCTCCTCTGGGCTAACAGCGCCTTATAGACTCTCTGATCAACACCCTGGCTGGTCTCTCCCTCCTCTGGGCTAACAGCGCCTTCTAGACTCTCTGATCAACACCCTGGCTGGTCTCTCCCTCCTTTGGGCTAACAGTGCCTTCTAGACTCTCTGATCAACACCATGGCTGGTCTCTCCCTCCTCTGGGCTAACAGCGCCTTCTAGACTATCTGATCAACACCCTGGCTGGTCTCTCCCTCCTCTGGGCTAACAGCGCCTTCTAGACTCTCTGATCAACACCCTGGCTGGTCTCTCCCTCCTCTGGGCTAACAGCGCCTTCTAGACTCTCTGATCAACACCCTGGTTGGTCTCTCCCTCCTCTGGGCTAACAGCGCCTTCTAGACTCTCTGTTCAACACCCTGGCTGGTCTCTCCCTCCTCTGGGCTAACAGCGCCTTCTAGACTCTCTGATCAACACCCTGGCTGGTCTCTCCCTCCTCTGGGCTAACAGCGCCTTCTAGACTCTCTGCTCAACACCCTGGCTGGTCTCTCCCTCCTCTGGGCTAACAGCGCCTTCCAGACTCTCTGCTCAACACCCTGGCTGGTCTCTCCCTCCTCTGGGCTAACAGCGCCTTCTAGACTCTCTGATCAACACCCTGGCTGGTCTCTCCCTCCTCTGGGCTAACAGCGCCTTCTAGACTCTCTGCTCAACACCCTGGCTGGTCTCTCCCTCCACTGGGCTAACAGCGCCTTCTAGACTCTCTGATCAACACCCTGGCTGGTCTCTCCCTCCTCTGGGCTAACAGCGCCTTCTAGACTCTCCTAACAACACCCTGGCTGGTCTCTCCCTCCTCTGGGCTAACAGCGCCTTCTAGACTCTCGGATCAACACCCTGGCTGGTCTCTCCCTCCTCTGGGCTAACAGCGCCTACTACACTCTCCTAACAACACCCTGGCTGGTCTCTCCCTCCTCTGGGCTAACAGCGCCCTCTAGACTCTCCTAACAACACCCTGGCTGGTCTCTCCCTCCTCTGGGCTAACAGCGCCTTCTAGACTCTCTGCTCAACACCCTGGCTGGTCTCTCCCTCCTCTGGGCTAACAGCGCCTTCTAGACTCTCTGATCAACACCCTGGCTGGTCTTTCCCTCCTCTGGGCTAACAGCGCCTTCTAGACTCTCTGCTCAATACCCTGGCTGGTCTCTCCCTCCTCTGGGCTAACAGCGCCTTCTAGACTCTCTGCTCAACACCCTGGCTGGTCTCTCCCTCCTCTGAGATAACAGCGCCTTCTAGACTCTCCTAACAACACCCGGGCTGGTCTCTCCCTCCTCTGGGCTAACAGCGCCTTCTAGACTCTCTGATCAACACCCTGGCTGGTCTCTCCCTCCTCTGGGCTAACAGCGCCTTCTAGACTCTCTGATCAACACCCTGGCTGGTCTCTCCCTCCTCTGGGCTTACAGCGCCTTCTAGACTCTCTGATCAACACCCTGGCTGGTCTCTCCCTCCTCTGGGCTAACACCGCCTTCTAGACTCTCTGCTCAACACCCTGGCTGGTCTCTCCCTCCTTTGGGCTGACAGCGCCTTCTAGACTCTCTGATCAACACCCTGGCTGGTCTCTCCCTCCTCTGGGCTAACAACGCCTTCTAGACTCTCTGATTAACACCCTGGCTTGTCTCTCCTTCCTCTGGGCTAACAGCGCCTTCTAGACTCTCTGATCAACACCCTGGCTGGTCTCTCCCTCCTCTGGGCTAACAGCGCCTTCTAGACTCTCTGCTCAACACCCTGGCTGGTCTCTCCCTCCTCTGGGCTAACAGCGCCTTCTAGACTCTCTGATCAACACCCTGGCTGGTCTCTCCCTCCTCTGGGCTAACAGTGCTTTCTAGACTCTCTGCTCAACACCCTGTCTGGTCTTTCCCTCCTCTGGGCTAACAGCGCCTTCTAGACTCTCCTAACAACACCCTGGCTGGTCTCTCCCTCCTCTGGGCTAACAGCGCCTTCTAGACTCTCCTAACAACACCCTGGCTGGTCTCTCCCTCCTCTGGGCTAACAGCGCCTTCTAGACTCTCTGATCAACACCCTGGCTGGTCTCTCCCTCCTCTGGGCTAACAGCGCCTTCTAGACTCTCTGATCAACACCCTGGCTGGTCTCTCCCTCCTCTGGGCTAACAGCGCCTTCTAGACTCTCTGATCAAAATCCTAGCTGGTCTCTCCCTCCTCTGGGCTAACAGCGCCTTCTAGACTCTCTGATCAACACCCTGGCTGGTATCTCCCTCCTCTGGGCTAACATCGCCTTCTAGACTCTCCTAACAACACCCTGGCTGGTCTCTCCCTCCTCTGGGCTAACAGCGCCTTCTAGACTCTCTGATCAACACCCTGGCTGGTCTCTCCCTCCTCTGGGCTAACAGCGCCTTCTAGACTCTCTGATCAACACCCTGGCTGGTCTCTCCCTCCTCTGGGCTAACAGCGCCTTCTAGACTCTCTGTTCAACACCCTGGCTGGTCTCTCACCATCCTCTGGCTAACAGCGGCCTTCTAGACTCTCTGCCAACACCGGCTGTGTCTCTCCCTCCTCTGGGCTAACAGCGCATTCTAGACTCTCTGATCAACACCCTAGTGGTTCTCTCCTCCTCTTGGCTAACAGCGCCTTTAGACTCTTTGATCAACCCCCGGCTGGTCTCTCCCTCCTGGGGCTAACAGCGAATCTAGATCTTGCCTCAACACCCTGGTGGTCTCTCCCTCCATCTGCGGCTAAACAGGCCTTCTAGGACCTCTCCTAACAACACCTGAGCTGCCACTCCCTCCTCTGGGATTACCCGCCTTCTTAGACTCTCTAAACAACACCGGTGGTTCTCTCCTCCTTTGGGCTAACAGCGCCCTCTAGACTCTCTGATCAACACCTTGGCTGGTCTCTCCCTCCTCTGGGCTAACAGCGCCCTCTAGCTTCTGCTCTCCTAACAACACCCTGGTTGGTCTCTCCCTCCCACTTCCTGCCACCACTCATCTCATTTGTGGTCTGGGAGCCAGGCCTTGCCCCACAGCTCCATTACAAACCCCATCTCTCCAGAATTTTAACAGAAAGACGTGAAAGGGGGGCTTTTTTTAAAGGCTTCATCGACTGTGACCACGTCATCAGTAACCCATGTTATAGCGGCTGCAGTTATGACCCCCTATGACCCCCCCAAAAGACTGCCCCAAGGAAGGAGGGAAGGAGTGAGGCGACGGGGGAGGGGAGGGAAGAGAAAGGGAGGGAGGGAGGATGGAGGGGAGGGAAGAGAGAGGGAGGGAGGAAGGAGGGGAGGGAGGGAAGTGAGAGGGAGGGAGGGAGGACGGAGGGGAGGGGAGGGGAGGGGAGGGAAGAGAGAGGGAGGGAGGGAGGGAGGGAGGGAGGGAGGGAGGAGCGGAGGGAAGAGAGAGGGAGGGAGGAAGGAGGGGAGGGAGGGAGGGAATAAAGAGGGGCAACAGGGCTTCAGAAGTTTCCCACCTTCCCTTGAACTGCGGCGACACACCCTCGGCAGGAGGTGGACAGGGCCTGCTTTGAAAAACAACACCTTTGTGATCCCCAAGTGTTTGAGGATGGAGCGTGGTCTACAGATGGCTCTCTCTCTCTCTTTCTCTCTCTCTCCGTCTCCATCTGGAGGAGGAACACAGTGAAGCTGAACCCCGGATTGTGAAATCATTTTTAGCTGTGGTCGTGCCAGGTGCACTGACAGAGTTCTCCTGATGTCTGGTGACACCTTCCTGTGGAACAGCATGCCTCCTCTACTTTAACACCCACAGTACACACACACACACACACACACAGTACACACACACACACACAGTACACACACACACAGTACACACACACACACACACACACACACACACACACACACACACACACACACACACACACACACACACACACAGTACACACACACACACACACACAGTACACACACACAGTACACACACACACACACACAGTACACACACACAGTACACAAACACACACAGTACACACACATTACACACACAGACACACACACACACAGTACACACACAGTACACACACACACACACACACACACAGTACACACACACACACACACACACACACACACACACAGTACACACACAGTACACACACACACAGTACACACCCACAGTACACACAGAGTACACACACACACAGTACACACACAGTACACACACAGTGCACACACAGTACACACTACACACACACAGTACACACACACACACACACACACACAGTACACACGCAGTACACACACAGTGCACACACAGTGCACACACACACACACTACACACACACAGTACACACACACAGTACACACACACACACACACAGTACACACACAGTACACACACAGTGCACACACAGTGCACACACACACACACTACACACACACAGTACACACACACAGTACACACACACACACACACACAGTACACACACAGTACACACACAGTGCACACACAGTGCACACACACACACACTACACACACACAGTACACACACACAGTACACACACACACACCACACAGTACACACACAGTACACACACAGTGCACACACAGTACACACACCACACACGACAGAGGAGAGGGAGAAGAGAAGGAGAGGGAGGAGAAGGAGGAGAAGGAGAGAGAGATTCAAACATTTGTGCTGTGTTGTAACTAACGAACAAACGACAAACTGAATCAGGCACACACATTTGTAGAGTGATCTGATTGGTTGAACAGTCCTGTTTTGGGGATATAGAGAGATCTGATTGGTTGAACAGTCCTGTTTTGGGGATATAGAGAGATCTGATTGGTTGAACAGTCCTGTTTTGTGGACATAGAGAGAACTGGTTGGTTGAACAGTCTTGTTTAACCTTCAGAATGAAGTGTTTTGGGGATATAGAGTGATCTGATTGGTTGAACAGTCCTGTTTAGCCTTCAGGATGAATCATTTTGTGGATATCCCTGGGGGCCTTGCTCACGGCTGTTGACACTATATGTTATTGTTGTCAGCGTTGCTGGAACAGTGGTTAATGTGGACATGGGTAAGGGCTCTGGGATGGAAACGAGAGGAAGGTGTAGACTGGGGGAAGGAGGGTGAGAAAACGTTGAGGCACTTAATGTTAGCTGTGATGGGTGTACAGGGATAACTCTCGGGGGGGGGGGGCATGCTGGGTATTCACCAAACGGGGATAATTCACTTTTCGTCAGCCAACCAGATGAGTAGTAGGCCTAACGAACAGCAAAAGGCACAAGCCTATGTCAATCTACTATCCCCCATAGTACGAAAGTCAACCTATTCTATTCTGTTCTAGAAATTAATATTCACCAAACGTAGTCTGGGACGGTAGTGGGATGAGATTGATCCCAAATTAATACAAACACCAGCATCCCAAAAAAAACTGTTTTAAGCAATGAGCCTGACTCAACAGATCAGAACGTTTAAGCTTAAAATGTTGATAAACTATTAGGCTGTTTCTTCACATCAGAAACGCAGCACGGGGCACACAGCAGTAGGCTATAAGCACAAATGTTCCAAAATGCAATCAATTAGCGGGAAAAACACCATTATAATTATATATTTAGTGCTATGTTATAAAGGTGCATGTTTATTGCGGAAATTATCTTCCCCAAAACTTGAAACTCAGGCGCAGCCAGTTAGGTACTACACCAGTTGTAAAGCTCATTAAAGTGCTTCATTTTAAGAAGTTATTTGGCCACTTTATTAATACATAATGGGCTATGGGCCAGGATGCATGAGGTGTGATACTAACCTTATTAAAACATAGAGGACTATGGGTAGGATATATGTGTTGTGATACTAACCTTATTAAAACATAAAGGACTATGGGTAGGATACATGAGGTGTGATACTAACCTTATTAAAACATAGAGGACTATGGGTAGGATATATGAGGTGTGCAACAATGAATCGAACAAGTCATACAGAAAAAAGCATGTGCTGTTTCTTGCATTACTGGAGACAAGACTTAAGCTGGGCATCAGTCACAAGGATACCATCTCAGTCACATGGATACCATCTCAGTCACATGGATACCATCTCAGTCACACGGATACCATCTCAGTCACACGGATACCATCTCAGTCACATGGATACCATCTCAGTCACATGGATACCATCTCAGTCACACGGATACCATCTCAGTCACACGGATACCATCTCATTCACACGGATACCATCTCAGTCACACGGATACCATCTCAGTCACACGGATACCATCTCAGTCACACGGATACCATCTCAGTCACACGGATACCATCTCAGTCACACGGATACCATCTCAGTCACACGGATACCATCTCAGTCACACGGATACCATCTCATTCACACGGATACCATCTCAGTCACATGGATACTATCTCAGCCCTGTTATCATTAACCCTGTTGTCAGCAGCCCTGTTAGAAGACCCTCAGCCCTGTTATCATCAGCCCTGTTAGAGGTCCCTCAGCCCTGTTATCATCAGCCCTGTTAGAGGTCCCTCAGCCCTGTTACTATCAGCCCTGTTAGAGGTCAATCAGCCCTGTTACCATCAGCCCTGTTAAAGGACCCTCAGCCCTGATAGATTTCCCTCAGCCCTGTTATCATCTGCCCTGATAGATTCCATCAGCCATGTTAGAGGCCCCTCAGCCCTGATAGATTTCCATCAGCCCTGTTAGAGGCCCCTCAGCCCTGTTAGATTTCCATCAGCCCTGTTAGAGGCCCCTCAGCCCTGTTGTCATCAGCCCTGTTAGAGGCCCCTCAGCCCTGTTATCATCAGCCCTGTTAGAGGTCTCTCAGCCCTGTTAGAGGCCTTACAGTAACTTTATCCGTTTAATATTATATGTGAGGTTTATTTTGCACAAGGGACACTTGATCAATGAGAAGATGTTGGTTTATCTCCAACATGCTCTTCGACAATAGAAACATAATGTGTCTGTAACGAGGGGTGACAGATGGTGTGGTGGAAGTGCAGATTAAATGTTCACAGGATTGTAATGCCTGAGATGGGGAAAGGTGTTCTTCTGTAGGCTAAACACATCCATTTGAATGTTAAAAGAAAATATATTAAAAAAATGTATTTCTTAAATGTTTGCATGTCCAAAAGATCCCCCGCTTCGTGAAATGACCCATTTCTTATTCAGATGTTCCCTATGTAAGTCGTTAATACCAAGTATCATGTTTTGACTAACATAAGGCCTTCAGTGTGTCCTGTGTGTGTGTGTGTGTGTGTGTGTGTGCGTGCGTGCGTGTGTGTATGTGTGTGTGCATGTGGATGTGCGTTTGCGTGTGTGTGTGTGTGTGTGTGTGTGTGTGTGTGTGTTGACAGTATCTATCTATTGACAGTCGCTGTCCTGAATAACACGCTGACAGCTCATTGGTCCCCATTCAGAGTATCCGTCCTCATTATCCCTCATACAAAAAAGAAAATATCAAACATTTATGAAATATCATCATCAATCACACGTGGCTTCTATTCACCAAAATATAATAAAAACGTCTCATTGAAAGCGGCTAAATGACCTGTATGGAGCCGAGGGCTGTGTGGACCTAACCATATGGTTCTATCTTCACTTTTTTATACAGGGTATTTTCTTTTTTTTCTTTTTTTTGACATCAATAGCGCGCTGGGTATCCAGTGCAGTCTGGATCTCGTCCAAATCAATTAGAAAGTTGCCGTGGAAACGGAGGCCGTGAGCCAGCGAGAGGCATGCCCGTCTCCGGCTGAGATAAAACCCGCACAGAGAAAAGTCACAGCTAACAAAGACCATGACAGGGGAGCAGAGAGAGAGAGAGAGAGAGAGAGAGAGAGAGAGAGAGAGAGAGAGAGAGAGAGAGAGAGAGAGGGAGAGAGAGAGAAGAGAGAGAGAGAGAGAGAGGAGAGAGGAGAGAGAGAGAGAGAGAGAGAGAGAGAAGAGAGAGAGGAAAGGAAGGAGAGAGAGAGAGAAGTTGGGGAGAGATGGGGGAGACACAGAGGCAGGGAGAGAGAGAGAGAGAGAGATGGGAGAGAGAGATGGGGGAGACAGAGGGAGGGAGGGAGAGAGTGAGAGATGGGGGGAGAGAGATGGGGGAGACAGAGTGAGAGAGAGAGAGAGAGAGAGATGGGAGAGAGAGATTGGAGAGACACAGAGGGAGGGAGAGAGAGAGAGAGATGGGAGAGACACAGAGGGAGGGAGAGAGAGAGAGAGAGGAGAAATCTCTTAATATATGTCCAAAAGTGAGGTTTTATTGTTCAACAACGTTCAAAGGAAATAGTATCTGACCATCTAGTAAGAATTATATAGAGTACATGTACGTTTGTTAATGCTTGTGAACATATTATGTGACTACAGGGTGTGACTAAAGGGTGTGACTACAGGGTGACTAAAGGGTGACTACAGGGTGTGACTACAGGGTGTGACTACAGGGTGTGACTACAGGGTGTGACTACAAGGGTGTGTGTTACTACACTTTGTGTTTTCATAAACATTGGAGTAGCTAGGAATTATACAACATGCTGTATGCTACTGTAATGTATTATAACCTAATGCTACAGACTGTATGCTACTGTAATGTATTGTAATCTAATGCAACAGACGGTATGCTACTGTAATGTATTGTAACCTAATGCTTCACATTATAACCTTGTGTTTTGCGGGGCAAGGCAGGGTAGAGTAGGGTAGGGTAGTGCAGGGAAGAGCAGGGTAGAGTAGGGTATAGCAGGGTAGAGTAGGGTAGAGTAGGGTAGAGCAGGGTAGAGTAGGGTAGAGCGGATCAGGGTAGAGCAGTACAGGGTAGGGTTGGGAAGAGTAGGGTAGAGCCGGGTAGAGCAGGGTAGAGCAGAGCAGGGTAGAGCAGAGAAGAGCAGGGTAGAGAGGAGCAGGGTAGAGAGGAGCAGGGTAGAGTGGGGAAGAGCAGAGCAGGGTAGAGCAGAGCAGGGTAGAGCAGAGAAGAGCAGGGTAGAGAGGAGCAGGGTAGAGCAAGGAAGAGCAGAGAAGAGCAGGGTAGAGAGGAGCAGGGTAGAGTGGGGAAGAGCAGAGCAGGGTAGAGCAGGGTAGAGAGGAGCAGGGTAGAGCAGGGTAGAGAGGAGCAGGGTAGAGCAGGGAAGAGCAAGGTAGAGCAGGGTAGAGCAGGGTAGGTATAACAGTGTAGGTTCCATCCCTCTCTTCGCCCCAACCCGGGCTCGAACCAGGGACCCTTGCACACATCAACAACTGACACCCCACGAAGCATCGTTACCCAAGGGGAAACCCTACTTCAAGGTCTCAGAGCGAGTGACGTCACTGATTGAAATGCTATTAGCGCGCACCACCGCTAACTAACTAGCCATTTCACATCGGTTACATAGGGAAGAGCAGGGTAGAGCAGGGTAGGGAAGAGCAGGGAAGAGCAGGGCAGGGAAGAGCAGGGTAGAGCAGGGTAGGGTAGAGCAGGGAAGAGCAGGGTAGGGAAAAGCAGGGTAGAGCAGGGAAGAGCAGAGCAGGGTAGGCAGGGTAGGTCCCTAGGACCATGCCTCAGGACTACCTGACATGATGACTCCTTGCTGTCCCCAGTCCACCTGGCCGTGCTGCTGCTCCAGTTTCAACTGTTCTGCCTGCGGCTATGGAACCCAGACCTGTTCACCAGACGGTCACCGGACCTGTTCACAGGCCTGATTTCACAACAGTGGTAGGCCTGATTTCACAGCAGTGGCAGGCCTGATTTCACAACAGTGGTAGGCCTGATTTCACAGCAGTGGCAGGCCTGATTTCACAACAGTGGTAGGCCTGATTTCACAGCAGTGGCAGGCCTGATTTCACAGCAGTGGCAGGCCTGATTTCACAACAGTGGCAGGCCTGATTTCACAGCAGTGGCAGGCCTGATTTCACAGCAGTGGTAGGCCTGATTTCACAACAGTGGTAGGCCTGATTTCACAGCAGTGGCAGGCCTGATTTCACAACAGTGGCAGGCCTGATTTCACAGCAGTGGCAGGCCTGATTTCACAGCAGTGGTAGGCCTGATTTCACAACAGTGGCAGGCCTGATTTCACAACAGTGGTAGGCCTGATTTCACAGCAGTGGTAGGCCTGATTTCACAGCAGTGGCAGGCCTGATTTCACAACAGTGGTAGACCTGATTTCACAGCAGTGGTAGGCCTGATTTCACAGCAGTGGTAGGCCTGATTTCACAACAGTGGTAGGCCTGATTTCACAACAACAACCAGACAGCCAGGTGACTGGTGCCAGGAAAATACCCCCTCAACGTCAATAAAACGAAGGAGCTGTTCGTGGACCACAGAAGACAGCAGAGAGAGCATGTCCCCTAAACTTTGAAACGCACACACACACAGAACCAGACACACACACACACACAGGACCATGAAGGGTGTTTGAAACTCTAGTTAGACTGTCTTACTTTTCCTCCTCCCTTTGGGTGAATGTGTGTGTGTGTGAGAGAAAGAGAGAAAGAGAGAGAGAGAGAGAGAGAGTGCATGTGTGCATTTCAAAGATCCCTCATGGTTCTGCCTGTTTGTTCAGATGGTGTTTCAGAAAGCCACTATTTCTAAGTTATTGCATCAGTGTGTTTGATCTCACAGATGTAGAAAGGCGGTTTAAACTTGCTGCTGCAGTGGGGGATCTCTGTTCTTTCCTAAATGAAACACAGTCCCTGAATTCCTTCATGTTGTCAATATTATGCTATTCTGCTCTGTGTTACGTGTTTGAAATGGATATCCACAAATACTGTAGCACGGACATCTGATTTCACAAGGGTTTATTTCACAAGCTTTTATTTTTAAAAGGCTTCTATTTTATATGCATAACATGATGTAAGTATGTGTTCATTTATTTGCTGTTACCTCCATTGCATGGACATTTAGGCCACGGTAGCCTCATTAGCTAGTCTGTACACACTGTGTCTCCACTCCTCTCTCTTAGCCGTTTTGGTTGATAGCTGAGAAGGTTAGCTCAACACTGCCCCCCGATGGTAGAGACATCAGCTTACATCTGTTAGCTTCACTCCACTGAATATGTGCAGGAGGAGTGGGGGAAACATTTCTGCTGAATGGACTAGAGAGAAAAATACAATTTTGAATTGTTTTGGTGACTTTGTCCCTTCTTTTCAATCCACTGTCTATCTGTGTGATAATGTAGACTGTAGCCAACACTGTCACTTCAGTAGTGTCCCTTCTTTTCAATCCACTGTCTATCTGTGTGATAATGTAGACTGTAGCCAACACTGTCACTTCAGTAGTGTCCCTTCTTTTCAATCCACTGTCTATCTGTGTGATAATGTAGACTGTAGCCAACACTGTCACTTCAGTAGTGTCCCTTCTTTTCAATCCACTGTCTATCTGTGTGATAATGTAGACTGTAGCCAACACTGTCACTTCAGTAGTGTCCCTTCTTTTCAATCCACTGTCTATCTGTGTGATAATGTAGACTGTAGCCAACACTGTCACTTCAGTGGTGCCTATCTTTTATAAACAATACAAAAAAAACATACACATGCAAACGACTAAATCAAACCTGCCTATCTAGTTTGTAAACGTGCTAATTCTCCTCAATGATTCACTCACGATGAAAAAGAGCTCCAAAAAGACACCCAAGGTTTGTGTCTATGTCCACATGACCACATGACCTTAAACATTAGAGCCTGAAATTGAGCATTTCTTTTTAATATGCCTGTCTTCCTGACACTCTGTAAGATGCTATTTACATCTCCTAAGCATATGCATTGACAACCAATGGTCTGTTTGTTTTATAAACATTTGTTGCAGGTCACCAGCGGTGGAAAAAGTACCCAACTGTCATACTTGAGTAAAAGTAAAGATACCTTAATAGAAAAATGACTGAAGTAAAAGTGAAAGTCACCCAGTAAAATACTACTTGAGTAAAAGTCTAAAAGTATTTGGTTTTAAATATATTTAAGTATCAAAAGTAAGTGTAATTGCTAAAATATACTTAAGTCTCAAAAAAAGTATAAATCATTTCAAATGTCTTATATTAAGCAAAGCAGAAGGCTCCGTTTTATTTTAACTGTTTTTATTTAAGCATAGCCAGAGGCGCGCTCCAACACTCAGACATCATTTACCAATGAAGCATGTGTGTTTAGTGAGGCCACCAAATCAGAGGCAGTAGGGATGACCAGGGATGTTCTCTGTTTAGTGAGTCCACCAAATCAGAGGCAGTAGGGATGACCAGGGATGTTCTCTGTTTAGTGAGTCCTCCAGATCAGAGACAGTAGGGATGACCAGGGATGTTCTCTGTTTGGTGAGTCCACCAAATCAGAGGCAGTAGGGATGACCAGGGATGTTCTCTGTTTAGTGAGTCCTCCAGATCAGAGACAGTAGGGATGACCAGGGATGTTCTCTGTTTAGTGAGTCCACCAAATCAGAGGCAGTAGGGATGACCAGGGATGTTCTCTGTTTAGTGAGTCCACCAGATGAGAGGCAGTAGGGATGACCAGGGATGTTCTCTGTTTAGTGAGTCCACCAGATCAGAGGTAGTAGGGATGACCAGGGATGTTCTCTGTTTAGTGAGTCCACCAGATCAGAGGCAGTAGGGATGACCAGGGATGTTCTCTGTTTAGTGAGTCCTCCAGATCAGAGGCAGTAGGGATGACCAGCGATGTTCTCTGTTTAGTGAGTCCACCAAATCAGAGGCAGTAGGGATGACCAGGGATGTTCTCTGTTTAGTGAGTCCTCTAGATCAGAGACAGTAGGGATGACCAGGGATGTTCTCTGTTTAGTGAGTCCACCAAATCAGAGGCAGTAGGGATGACCAGGGATGTTCTCTGTTTAGTGAGTCCTCCAGATCAGAGACAGTAGGGATGACCAGGGATGTTCTCTGTTTAGTGAGTCCACCAAATCAGAGGCAGTAGGGATGACCAGGGATGTTCTCTGTTTAGTGAGTCCACCAGATGAGAGGCAGTAGGGATGACCAGGGATGTTCTCTGTTTAGTGAGTCCACCAGATCAGAGGCAGTAGGGATGACCAGGGATGTTCTCTGTTTAGTGAGTCCACCAAATCAGAGGCAGTAGGGATGACCAGGGATGTTCTCTGTTTAGTGAGTCCTCCAGATCAGAGACAGTAGGGATGACCAGGGATGTTCTCTGTTTAGTGAGTCCACCAAATCAGAGGCAGTAGGGATGACCAGGGATGTTCTCTGTTTAGTGAGTCCACCAGATGAGAGGCAGTAGGGATGACCAGGGATGTTCTCTGTTTAGTGAGTCCACCAGATCAGAGGCAGTAGGGATGACCAGGGATGTTCTCTGTTTAGTGAGTCCACCAGATCAGAGGCAGTAGGGATGACCAGGGATGTTCTCTGTTTAGTGAGTCCTCCAGATCAGAGGCAGTAGGGATGACCAGCGATGTTCTCTGTTTAGTGAGTCCACCAGATGAGAGGCAGTAGGGATGACCAGGGATGTTCTCTGTTTAGTGAGGCCACCAAATCAGAGGCAGTAGGGATGACCAGGGATGTTCTCTGTTTAGTGAGTCCACCAGATGAGAGGCAGTAGGGATGACCAGGGATGTTCTCTGTTTAGTGAGTCCACCAGATCAGAGGCAGTAGGGATGACCAGGGATGTTCTCTGTTTAGTGAGTCCTCCAGATCAGAGGCAGTAGGGATGACCAGGGATGTTCTCTGTTTAGTGAGTCCTCCAGATCAGAGGCAGTAGGGATGACCAGGGATGTTCTCTGTTTAGTGTGTGAATCAGACCATTCTCCTGTCCTGCTAAGCATTTAAAATGAAACGAGTACTTTTAGGTGTCAGGGAAATTGTACGGAGTAAAAATTACATCATTTTCTTTCGGAATGTAGTGAAATAAAAGTCAAAGTTGTCAAAAATATAAATAGTAAAGTACTGATACAAAAAAAAACGACTTCAGTAGTACTTCAAAGTATTTTTTACTTAAGTAATTTACACCACTGCAGTTTACACATTCTACAAGTCAGTAATAAAGAGACCCGTTGCCGAACTTGGCCTACTTACAAAACATTTACTCAGAAATAAGTTTGTATTTTGCAGTTGTTTTAGCTTAATAACAAACATTTCTAACATTTTCAGACTCACGGTAACTTCCTGGTTCAGCTCAGCAGTTTTCCCACCAACTGCCAGTGGGAGTCATCGAGGGGATTAAATGAATGCCCCGGGTTAGCATCTTGATTTCATTCCTTTTGGAACCGGGTTGCCTCCTGAAGTTGGGTCAAAACAAAACAAAAGTACGTGAAGTGATGAGTAGAATTCTGTGTTGGATTTTTTTATACATTTTTTTTATTTTTTTTATCTGACATCCTTATTAAAACTAGAACATTCTAACATGTATTTTTATGTCTAATAGATTTCTGAACGATGTGTCATGCTGCATTGTCGACAACATGATAGATCAGAGCAGATTACTGTTTTGGCGCCTGGGCCAGGCTAATCGAATCCTCTCGTTGGTATTTTCAGAGGAAGGGATAAGCTGTGCCGTACAGCTAAGGGATTTGTAATTAGCTTTTATAATTATCTTGAAAAGTTTATTCAACTAGGATATGTTTGAATGTCTGTTATCTTTTTTTTTTATAATTATTTCCATCCATCTTTCACTATAGGCCTATATGGACAGTGGCACTCCTGCACTTGTAAATACATCTTTCTGCACTTGAAGAGCTTTAGACTTGTAATGGGTGATTCTGTAATGGGTGATTCTGTAAAGGGTGATTCTGTAAAGGGTGATTCTGTAAAGGGTGATTCTGTAATGGGTGATTCTGTAATGGGTGATTCTGTAATGGGTGATCTGTAATGGGTGATCCTGTAATGGGTGATCATGTAATGGGTGATTCTGTAATGGGTGATTCTGTAATGGGTGATTGGGTCATCGAGGGGATTAAATGAATGCCCCGGGTTAGCCTTCCATGTAGCTCAGTTGGTAGAGCATGGTGTTTGCAATGCCAGGGTTGTGGGTTCGATTCCCATGGGGGGCCAGCACAGAAAAAAAATCTATGAAATGTATGCATTCACTATTGTAAGTCGCTCTGGATAAGAGCGTCTGCTAAATGACTAAAATGTAAAAAAATGTAAAAAATGTGATTCTGTAATGGGTGATTCTGTAAAGAGTGATTCTGTAATGGGTGATTCTGTAAAGGGTGATTCTGTAAAGGGTGATTCTGTAATGGGTGATTCTGTAATGGGTGATTCTGTAATGGGTGATTCTGTAAAGGGTGATTCTGTAATGGGTGATTCTGTAAAGGGTGATTCTGTAATGGGTGATTCTGTAATGTGGTGTGTGTCGGTAGCAGGGAAGTCAGGTGCAGGAAAACGAACTTGGTATAAACGGAGTCGTTTAATAAGTGCTCATAAAACTCCAAAACCAAAATATACAAAAAAATAACAATAAGTGGGTACAAAACCCATCGCGCACCAACATACAATAAAACAATCTCCAACAAGGACATGAGGGGAAACAGAGGGTTAAATACACAACATGTAATTGATGGGATTGGAACCAGGTGTGAAGGAAGACAAGACAAAACCAATGGATAATGAAAAATAGATCAGTGATGGCTAGAAGGTTGGTGACGTTGACCGCTGAACACCGCCCGAACACTCCCCCCCCCCCTCCCCCCGAGGCGTGGCTCCAGCAGCGCGTCGGGGATGACCCGAGGTGTAGGGTGATCCGGATGGAGACGGTGGAAATCTCACAGCATAGAAGGATCCAACACGTCCTCCACCGGAACCCAGCATCTCTCCTCCGGACCATCCCCCTCCCAATCCACGAGGTACTGAAGGCCCCTTGCCCGATGTCGAGAATCCAGTATGGAATGAACGGAGTACGCCGGAGCCCCCTCGATATCCAGAGGGGGCGGAGGAACCTTCCGCACCTCAGACTCCTGGAGTGGACCAGCCACCAACGGCCTGAGGAGAGACACACGGAACGAGGGGTTAATGCCGTAATCGGGGGGAAGCTGTAACCTATAACAAACCTCGTTCCCTCTCCTTAGGACTTTAAATGGCCCCACAAACCGTGGATCCAGCTTCCGACAGGGCAGGCGGAGGGGCAGGTTTCGGGTCGAGAGCCAGACCCGGTCCCCCGGTGCGAACACCGGGGCCTCACTGCGCTGACGGTCTTCACCAACTGTCTGGCGCCGTATGGCATGCTGAAGGTGGAGGTGAGCGGCGTCCCATGTTTCCTCCGCGCGCCGGAACCAGTAGTCCACCGCAGGAGCCTCGGTCTGACTCTGATGCCAAGGGGCCAGAACCGGCTGATACCCCAATACACACTGGAAGGGAGAGAGGTTAGTGGAGGAGTGGGGAGCGAGTTCTGGGCCATCTCTGCCCAGGGCACGAACGCCGCCCAATCCCCCGGCCGGTCCTGGCAATAAGACATCAGATACCTACCCACATCCTGGTTAACTCTCTCCACCTGCCCGTTACTCTCAGGTTGAAAACCCGAGGTAAGGCTGACTGAGACCCCCAGACATTCCATTAACGCCTTCCAGACCCTTGACGTGAACTGGGGACCCCGATCCGACACTATATCCTCAGGCACCCCGTAGTGCCGGAAGACGTGTGTAAACAGAGCCTCCACAGTTTGTAGGGCTGTAGGGAGACCGGGCAAAGGGAGAAGACAACAGGACTTAGAAAAACGATCCACAACGACCAGGATCGTGGTGTTACCTTGTGAAGGTGGAAGATCGGTTAGCCTCTTACATCTAGATGTTCCGCTAGCGGAACGCCTCGCCAATATCCAATGGTAGAGCGGGGCGCGAATTACAAACTCCTCAAAAATCCCAAAACTTCAATTTTTCAAACATATGACTATTTTACACCATTTTAAAGACAGGACTCTCCTTTATCTAACCACATTGTCCGATTTCAAAAAGGCTTTACAACGAAAGCAAAACATTAGATTATGTCAGGAGAGTACCCAGCCAGCAATAATCACACACCCATTTTTCAAGCTAGCATATAATGTCACAAAAAGCAAAACCACAGCTAAATGCAGCACTAACCTTTGATGATCTTCATCAGATGACAACCCTAGGACATTATGTTATACAATGCATGCATGTTTTGTTCAATCAAGTTCATATTTATATCAAAACCCAGCTTTTTTACATTAGCATGTGACGTTCAGAACTAGCATACCCCCCGCAAACCTCCGGTGAATTTACTAAATTACTCACGATAAACGTTCACAAAAAACATAACAATTATTTTAAGAATTATAGATACAGAACTCCTCTATGCACTCGATATGTCCGATTTTAAAATAGCTTTTCGGTGAAAGCACATTTTACAATATTCTCAGTAGATAGCCCGCATCACAGGGCTAGCTATTTAGACACCCAGCAAGTTTAGCCTTCACCAAAATCAGATTTACTATTAGAAAGGTTTGATTACCTTTGATGTTCTTCGTCAGAATGCACTCCCAGGACTTCTACTTCAATAACAAATGTTGTTTTGGTCCAAAAAAATCCATAGTTATGTTCCAACAGCGGCGTTTTGTTCATGCGTTCAAGACACTATCCCAATGGTAAATAACGGTCATGCGCAGAGATCCTTTGTAATGGATAGAGAGAATCAAGAAGGGGAAGAAATGGTCAGACAGGGTACTTCCTGAACAGAATCTTCTCATGTTTTGGCCTGCCAAATGAGTTCTGTTATACTCACAGACACCATTCAAACAGTTTTAGAAACTTTGGAGTGTTTTCTATCCAAAGCTAATAATTATATGCATATTCTAGTTTCTGGGCAGGAGTAATAATCAGATTAAATCGGTTACGTTTTTTATCCAGCCGTGAAAATACTGCCCCCTATCCATAACAGGTTAATAACGGAAAACAAACTTCAAAACCAAAGTACCATACAAATAAGAAACATGGGTACAAAACCCTGTTACGCACCAAAAATAACGTCATGCGTAAAACAACAAACAATCTCTGACAAGGACATGAGGGGAAACAAAGGGTTAAATACACAACATGTAATGAATGGGATTGGAACCAGGTGTGTAGGAAGACAAGACAAAACCAATGGAAAATGAAAAATGGATCAATGATGGCTAGAAGACCGGTGACGTCGACCGCCGAGCACCGCCTGAACAAGGAGGGGCATCGACTTCGGCAGAAGTCGTGACAGTCAGCCATAGTAGTATGATAGGTGCAGTGTAATGTGTTGTTTTACAGGGTCAGTCATAGTAGTATGATAGGTGTTGTTGTACAGGGTCAGCCATAGTAGTATGATAGGTGTTGTTTTACAGGGTCAGCCATAGTAGTATGATAGGTGTTGTTGTACAGGGTCAGCCATAGTAGTATGATAGGTGTTGTTTTACAGGGTCAGCCATAGTAGTATGATAGGTGTTTTACAGGGTCAGCCATAGTAGTATGATAGGTGTTGTTTTACAGGGTCAGCCATAGTAGTATGATAGGTGTTGTTGTACAGGGTCAGCCATAGTAGTATGATAGGTGTTGTTTTACAGGGTCAGCCATAGTAGTATGATAGGTGTTGTTTTACAGGGTCAGCCATAGTAGTATGATAGGTGTTGTTTTACAGGGTCAGCCATAGTAGTACGATATGTGCCCATTACCAAGGCACTTAACCCTCATTTGCTCCAGGGGTGCCGTTCTACTGTGGCTGAGTTAATGAGAGTTAATGAGAGTTAATGAGAGTTAATTAGTTAATGAGTTAATGAGAGTTAATGAGAGTTAATGAGAGTTAATTAGTTAATGAGAGTTAACCTGTTGAGGATCTTATCCCGATCTTATCCCGGTATTGGGATTCATTGTCATGTGACCATGGCGGGGAATTCAAAACTGCAAGAGTAATCATTTCAAAAAATCAAATAATCAACTATTTTCCTCCATTTGAAAGATATATCTCCTAAATCTAACCACGCTGTCCGATTTTCAGAGGCATTACGGAGAATGCATAAAGTTAGGTTATGTGAGGAGAGTACATTGACAATAGCTGCGTGTAATGTTTAGCCAATTCAAAGAAGGGCATCAACAGACAGAAAACTAGCTAGAATTATGCACTTACCTTTGACAATCTGCATCAGATGACACTCATAGGACATTATGTTATACAATACATGCATTTTTAGTTCCATCAAGTTCATATTTATATCCAAAAACAGCATTTACAGTCGCGGTGAAATTCAGAATTTTTTTCGGCTCGAATGCACCCAGTGAATCCAGCATTACAAATCACGGAATTACTATTCGAAAACATTGGTAAATTATAATATTGTCATTCAAAGAATAATATATTATCATCTCGTAATTGCTACCGAAGGGCCAGATCTCAAAATAACTTTACTGGGAAATCACATTTTGTATAAACTGGGTACTATGCTAACAACAATAAGCTATATGCTAAGCTAAGCTAAGCTATACCGTTAGCATTAGCATCATCTAATATCGATAATAACATTCTAAATATCCCCTTACCTTTGATTATCTCCATCAGAAGGCGCTGCCAGAGATCCCAGGTCCAGAACAAATGTGGTTTCTTTTGACAAAGTTCATAATTTATGTCCAAATAGTTAGCGTTCAGTAGGCTCCCACAAAATGAGGTGGGCAGTGTAAAGTCACGTCGAAAAACTAAAGAAAACCTAGTAAATAATCTATTTACGTTTGTTTAAACATGTCAAACGTTGTTTAGCACTAATCTTTTGTTCCATTTTTAACGTGAAACATCAGTAAACATCAGTAATATTTTCACACAACCTATCAAGTGTCTAGAATAAACGATAATGACAAAGGCACTCTTCTCAGATTCATGCGCAGGCGCAAAAAATGAAGTGATGACGTGTCAACTTGTAAGCTTTCTAATTCGGTGTGTATTTATCACAGATGCTTCAAACAACTTTCTAAAGATCGTTGACATCTAGTGGAAGCAGTAGGAGTTGCGAACTGAATCCTTTCTCACTGTGGTATCTTTAAAACAATGACACTAAATAGTACAGTCACAAAATTCTCTTTTTTTTTATCTATTTTTCACAGGTTTTTGCCTGCAATATGAGTTTTGTTATACTTACAGACACCATTCAAACTGTTTTAGAAAATTCAGAGTGTTTTCTATCCGAATGTGTTAATAATATGCATATCCTAGCTTCTGCGTTGGTGTAGGAGGCAGTTAAAAATGGGCACATATTTCTTTCAAAATTCTCAATACTGCCCCCGTGGCCCGTAGAGGTTAATGAGTTAATGAGTTAATGAGTTAATGAGAGTTAATGAGAGTTAATGAGTTAATGAGGGTTAATGAGTTAATGAGAGTTAATGAGTTAATGAGTTAATGAGAGTTAATGAGAGTTAATGAGAATTAATGAGTTAATGAGAGTTAATGAGTTAATGAGAGTTAATGAGTTAATGACAGTTAATGAGTTAATGAGAGTTAATTCATGAATAAGAGTTAATAAGTGTATAATCAACAGTAATACTGCATAAAGAGAATACAGTAGATTAACATCAATTAAATTGCATTGTGGGGCAAAATTCAATGGCCGGGAAATATTTGATGTATTTTGGAAGTTACCGTAAAAAGTACTGCTTAAAACATAGCAGTACACTTACTCTATTTGTGAATATTTACAATAGAGTGCCACACAAAAAGCACACATGCAACAAAATCATAGCTTATCCTCTGAAGCAAGAGAGAAAACGTTTTTGTTGCAAATTATTATCATAAACGTAATATTTTAGTCTTAGTTAATTTGATTTTTACATTGATTGATTGATTGATTAATCTTACGCTACACAAAGATAAATAACATGCATGTTTCTAAACTAATCTAATCAGCTAGTTAGATTTTTTTTTGCACCCGTTACTGAAATGTTTGTTCCAGTTTAAATGGCTTAGGTAGTCACCTCACAACGTTCCTAAAGGAGCTTATAGATTGGCCCTGGTAAGTGGCGAAGGTCTCAGAGATTTCAATGGGAGTAGGGCAATGGGAGTAGGGCGGTGGGCAGTTAAACACAAGCAGTTTTTCAAGCGGTGCGGTTTGTGGTGCTGGCTAAGCACTCGAGGTGCCAAAAGATGAATATTATTATTATTTATTATTTATTGTTTTTGTTTGTGGGGGGCGCGAGGTGGATCAGCTTAATATTGTGGAAAGATTGTTGCTTCCATCAATGTAATTGTCTGCTTCATTTACAATCCCCCATATATTTTTGGGGTAAATATATATTTCCATATATATATATACATACATACACACACATACCCATATATATACATACAGTTGAAGTCGCAAGCTTACGTACACCTTAGCCAAATACATTTAAACTCAGTTTCACAATTCCTGACATTTAATCCTAGTAAATATTCGCTGTTTTAGGTCAGTTAGGATCACCACTTTATTTTAAGAACGTGAAATGTCAGAATAATAGTAGAGAGAAAGATTTATTTCAGCTTTTATTTCCTTCATCACATTCCCAGTGGGTCAGAAGTTCACATACACTCAATTAGTATTTGTAGCATTGCCGTTAAATTGTTTAACTTGGGTCAAACGTTTCGGGTAGCCTTCCACAAGCTTCCCACAATAAGTTGGGTGAATTTTGGCCCATTCCTCCTGACAGAGCTGGTGTAACAGTGAGGTTTGCAGGCCTCCTTGCTAGCACACGCTTTTTCAGTTCTGCCCACAAATTTTTATTAGGATTGAGGTCAGGGTTTTCTGATGGCCACTCCAATACCTTGACTTTGTTGTCCTTAAGCCATTTTGTCACAACTTTGGAGGTATGCTTGGGGTCATTGTCCATTTGGAAGACCCATTTGTGACCAAGCTTTAACTTCCTGACTGATGTCTTGAGATGTTGCTTCAATATATCCACCTAATTTTCCATCCTCATGATACCATCTATTTTGTGAAGTGCACCAGTCCCTCCTGCAGCAAAGCACCCCCACAACATGATGCTGCCACCCCCATGCTTCACGGTTGGGATGGTGTTCTGCGGCTTGCAAGCCATCACCTTTTTCCTCCAAACATAACGATGGTCATTATGGCCAAAAAGTTATATTTTTGTTTCATCAGACCATAGGACATTTCTCCAAAAAGTACGATCTATGTCCCCATGTGCAGTTGCAAACCGTAGTCTGGCTTTTTTATGGAGGTTTTGGAGTAGTGGCCTACCTCTATTTTTAATGTCCATCCAGTTTGATTTCAATTTGTAACTGTGCTACCTGACCAAAACCCCAGATAAACCTCCGGTAGTAGTTGGCAAACACTAGAAACCGCTGCACTTCCTTTACCGTGGTGGGAGTCACTCTCCATCTCCACCCCTGATGTGGAAATGCGGTACCCTAGGAAGGAGACGGACTGTTGGGAGAACAGACATTTCTCAGCCTTGACATACAGGTCATGCTCCAACAGTCGACCAAGCACCCTGCGCACCAGGGACACATGCTCGGCGGGTGTAGCGGAGTATATCAGAATGTCATTGATGTACACCACTACACCCTGCCCGTGCAGGTCCTGGAAAATCTCGTCAACGAAGGCTTGGAAGACTGATGGACCATTCATCAACCCATAGGGCATGATGAGGTACTCATAGTGCCCTGAGGTGGTACTAAATGCCGTCTTCCACTCGTCCCCCTCCCGGATACGCACAAGGTTGTAAGCGCTACTGAGATCCAATTTTGTGAAGAAGCGCACCCTGTGCATTGACTCAATCGCACTGGCTATGAGAGACAGTGGGTAGCTGTACCTCACAGTGATCTGATTGATACCCCGATAGTCAATACACAGGCGCAGACTTCCATCCTTCTTCACAAAAAAGAAACTCGAGGAGGCAGGTGAAGTGGAGGGCCGAATGTATCCCTGCCCCGGGGATTCGGAGACATATGTTTCCATAGCCGCCGTCTCCTCCTGTGACAGAGGATACACGTGACTCCTGGGAAGTGCTGCGTCTACCAGGAGTTTTATTGCACAATCCCCCCGTCGATACATGTGAGCAACAGGGAGCTCTGGGTGAGCCTGGTGTTGACTCACCTGGGGTGACACGATAGTGCCCTGCCTGCTGGCTCGACTCCCTGAGGAACCCCCCCTCAGCACCGACCAGCAGTGTGCCCTCTGCGGCCACAGATGGTGCATGGAATGGCCCCTCCTCCGGTCGCCCTAAGTGCAGCACCTCCCTTCTCCATGGGCGTCGGAGCGGAGGTGCTGGGGGATGGAAATGACAGGCCCCAATCCGGACGTCCGCGGGTAGCCAGCAGGTTGGTTACCTGTGTAATGAACCATGATCATTAGCATACCTGTTGGTTACCTGTGTAATGAACCATGATCATTAGCATACCTGTTGGTTACCTGTGTAATAAACCATGATCATTAGTCTACCTGCTGGTTACCTGTGTAATGAACCATGATCATTAGCTTACCTGCTGGTTACCTGTGTAATGAACCATGATAATTAGGTTACCTGTGTAACGAACCATGATCATTAGCATACCTGTTGGTTACCTGTGTATCGAGCCATGATCATTAGCATACCTGTTGGTTACCTGTGTAACGAACCATGATCATTAGTCTACCTGTTGGTTACCTGTTTAACGAACCATGATCATTAGCATACCTGTTGGTTACCTGTGTAACGAACCATGATCATTAGCATACCTGTTGGTTACCTGTGTAATGAACCATGATCATTAGTCTACCTGTTGGTTACCTGTTTAACGAACCATGATCATTAGCATACCTGTTGGTTACCTGTGTAACGAACCATGATCATTAGTCTACCTGTTGGTTACCTGTGTAACGAACCATGATCATTAGCATACCTGTTGGTTACCTGTGTAATGAACCATGATCATTAGTCTACCTGTTGGTTACCTGTTTAACGAACCATGATCATTAGTCTACCTGTTGGTTACCTGTGTAATGAACCATGATCATTAGTCTACCTGTTGGTTACCTGTGTAACGAACCATGATTGTTGTTCCGGTTTTTACTTTTTAGCTTTTAACTTTTATGTTTAAACTTTTATTTGATCATTTTCAGTTTTCAATTAGTCATTTTCCTTTTCACTTTACAATTTAATATTTCAGAATTGTAGATCTAGATTTTTTTCAGGGTCCACTATCCTAGAGTCTGTAAATCACCCTAATGAAACACACGAAGAACAGGAGTTATTATATAAACATATTTTTAATATTATTATATTTTAATAATTGCCTGTTGATTAGAATTCTACATGCATTGGCAAATTGTATCTCATAAGATCACACCACATAATACTTTAAGCCAGTAATGGTAAAAACCAATAAACCAGTTAAGACCTGTGGTTTAACCTACTTTACAAGTCTGGCTAGACGAGCATGCGCTGTAATGACATTTAAACGCGTGACAGAAAACACTTCCTGGGTATTCGCAGCCTCGGTTTACCATTGGCTGATGCGGGTGGGAAAGACATCTATATTGTCCAATGAGATGAAAGGTTTTTATACTGAGCTCGTGAAACGGACTGTTATATTTTTCTTCCAGAATATATGGGTGAGTCTTTTTAGAGTAGATTAAACATTCGTAGTTTACCATGCTTTATGTATCCTGGTTTGATCGTAAAAGATCAATTCATCATTCCCTGTCATTGTTATTGTTAAAAAGGCAATCGTTTATGTTCTATAAGGTAAAACACCCTTATCCTCCCAGATTTGAATTTTACAGTGTTTTACCTAGTCGTCATTGAGTGCGTTTTAATCTGAACCAAGAGACAGGTAGATTACTACAAAAACAATTTACTTGTTTTTTACTTTGGGACATTCTTGAGATGCTGAAAGCTTAATGCATGGGCGTATCACAATGTAGGCGACTATGACGGCTTAGTAAAAGGTTTGCCATGTTTTGTTTTCTTCCCGACTTGTCAACTGAAACCCTTTCCCTTCCAATATATATATATATATTTATATATCCTATTGTCAGAGAAGAATTGTCCGTTTATTCTTTCACGCATAAGAACCGTATATCGGTTTATTGGGATGTTATTACAGTCCGCAAAAGACTCCACCTGCTGTCATTCCCCATGACAACACCGATTAGGCTATTAGTCTGTTGGTTGGATTTACATGTGTAGTCTATGACTATAACAAAAACACAACACAAGGCTACATTATATCAAATTGTGTCATTCATGTAGGTTTTATTTAATTGATGTCATTGTGTTGATCTTGTAACATAACAGTAGGTGGCGCCAGATCGCCTTTGATTCCATTCATAACGTTGTAACCATGGTTTCTCCAGTTGAATAGCAGCTACACCTGTTTCTATTCAGAGATCAACATGTACCAGGTCCCCAACCCTGGCCTGCCGGGATGCCCACCCGGCCTAGAATATCTAACACAGGTGAGTCCGCTCATCCTATTGCATGATGTTGTCGTGGCGATTGCTGTTTAATTTAGTCCTGTAGAATATTGATATTGTTTGCGCCTTGATTTAGGTCGATCAGCTACTCATCAAACAGAAAGTCGAGTTTATTGAAGGTATGTGTACAAAAAAAAAATAATGATTTACAAAAAACAAGAATTACTATTTTGATGATGATTTTCATAGATTTGAGATTTGTGTGTGTGTGTGTGTGTGTGTTTGTGTGTACGTGTGTGTATTTGTATCTATCATGTCCGTTGCCCTTTATTGTTTTGGTCTGTTATGAATTATATATGCAGTGCTCCCTTGTGAAAGAGACACTGGTCTCAATGGTGGACTCCCTGTTTAAATAAAGTTTGAATAAACAAATACAAAATGATATGTGTTTGTGTGTTTAACCCCACAGCCCTGGCTGGCTTTGAGAGCAACAACAAATATGAGGTGCGTAATGCCATGGGTCAGAACGTGTTCTATGCTGTGGAGGAGAACGACTGTCTTAGCAGGCAGTGCTGCGGACCCCTACGATCCTTCACAATAAAAGTCCTTGACAACTTTGGACAGGAGGTCATCACAGTCACCAGACCTCTCAAGTGCATGTCCTGTTTCTTCCCCTGCTGTCTGCAAGAAGTGAGTTGATTTTAGTCTCTGAGACTCTTCCCTAGAACTAGTTATTGACAGGGCAGGTCCTCTTTCTAAATGTATTACACCTAAAGGAAATACAGCTTCATGTCTCATCACACAGACCTCATGGTTTCTGTTCAGAGATATTGTTCTTTAAGTCTCAAGCATGTTTCCTTCCTTCCTTCCTTCCTTCTTTCCTTCTTAATCCCCCTTCACAATTTTCCTCTTTACTTCTCCACTGTTCAAACACCAACCACCCCTCTCTATTCTATTACCCCCACCACCCCTCTCTATTCTATTACCCCACCACCCCTCTCTATTCTATTACCCCCACCACCCCTCTCTATTCTATTACCCCACCACCCCTCTCTATTCTATTACCCCCACCACCCCTCTCTATTCTATTACCCCCACCACCCCTCTCTATTCTATTACCCCACCACCCCTCTCTAGTCTATTACCCCCACCACCCCTCTCTATTCTATTACCCCCACCACCCCTCTCTATTCTATTACCCCAACCACCCCTCTCTATTCTATTACCCCCACCACCCCTCTCTATTCTATTACCCCCACCACCCCTCTCTATTCTATTACCCCCACCACCCCTCTCTATTCTATTACCCCCACCACCCCCCCCTATTCTATTACCCCCCCTTACCCCACCCCCCTCTATTCTATTACCCCCACCACCCCTCCTCTATTCTATTACCCCACCACCCCTCTCTATTATTACCCCACCACCCCTCTCTATTCTATTACCCCACCACCCCTCTCTATCTATTACCCCCACCACCCCTCTCTATTCTATTACCCCACCACCCCTCTCTATTCTATTACCCCCACCACCCCTCTCTATTCTATTACCCCCACCACCCCTCTCTATTCTATTACCCCACCACCCCTCTCTATTCTATTACCCCACCACCCCTCTCTATTCTATTACCCCACCACCCCTCTCTATTCTATTACCCCACCACCACCCCTCTCTATTCTATTACCCCACCACCCCCTCTCTATTCTATTACCCCCACCACCCCTCTCTATTCTATTACCCCAACCACCCCTCTCTATTCTATTACCCCCACCACCCCTCTCTATTATATTACCCCCACCACCCCTCTGTATTATATTATCCCACCACCCCTCTCTATTCTATTACCCCACCACCCCTCTCTATTCTATTACCTCCACCACCCCTCTCTATTCTATTACCCCACCACCCCTCTCTATTCTATTACCCCACCACCCCTCTCTATTCTATTACCCCACCACCCCTCTCTATTATATTACCCCACCACCCCTCTCTATTATATTACCCCACCACCCCTCTCTATTCTATTACCCCACCACCCCTCTCTATTCTATTACCCCCACCACCCCTCTCTATTCTATATCCCCACCACCCCTCTCTATTCTATTACCCCCACCACCCCTCTCTGTTCTATTACCCCACCACCCCTCTCTATTCTATTACCCCACCACCCCTCTCTATTCTATTACCCCCACCACCCCTCTCTATTCTATTACCCCCACCACCCCTCTCTATTCTATTACCCCCACCACCCCTCTCTATTCTATTACCCCTCTCTATTCTATTACCCCCACCACCGCTCTCTATTCTATTACCCCCACCACCCCTCTCTATTCTATTACCCCACCACCCCTCTCTATTCTATTACCCCACCACCCCTCTCTATTCCATTACCCCACCACCCCTCTCTATTCTATTACCCCCACCACCCCTCTCTATTCTATTACCCCCCCCCCCCCTCTCTATTCTATTACCCCCCACCACCCCTCTCTATTCTATTACCCCACCACCCCTCTCTATTCTATTACCCCCACCACCCCTCTCTATTCTATTACCCCACCACCCCTCTCTATTCTATTACCCCCACCACCCCTCTCTATTCTATTACCCCCACCACCCCTCTCTATTCTATTACCCCCACCACCCCTCTCTATTATATTACCCCACCACCCCTCTCTATTCTATTACCCCACCACCCCTCTCTATTCTATTACCCCAACCACCCCTCTCTATTACTATTACCCCCACCCCCTCTCTATTCTATTACCCCACCACCCCTCTCTATTCTATTACCCCACCACCCCTCTCTATTCTATTACCCCACCACCCCTCTCTATTCTATTACCCCCCCACCCCTCTCTATTCTATTACCCCCACCACCCCTCTCTATTCTATTACCCCACCACCCCTCTCTATTCTATTACCCCCCTACCACCCCCTCTCTATTCTATTACCCCACCACCCCTCTCTATTCTATTACCCCACCACCCCTCTCTATTCTATTACCCCACCACCCCTCTCTATTCTATTACACCCCTCTCTATTCTATTACCCCCACCCCCCCTCCCTCTTCTATTACCCCACCACCCCTCTCTATTCTATTACCCCCACCACCCCTCTCTATTCTATTACCCCACCACCCCTCTCTATTCTATTACCCCCACCACCCCACCCCTCTCTATCTATTACCCCACCACCCCTCTCTATTCTATTACCCCCTCTCTATTCTATACCCCCACCACCGCTCTCTATTCTATTACCCCCACCCACCCTCTCTATTCTATTACCCCCACCACCCCTCTCTATTCTATTACCCCACCACCCCCTCTCTATTCTATTACCCACCACCCCTCTCTATTCTATTACCCCACCCCCCCCCTCTCTATTCTATACCCCCCACCACCCCTCTCTATTTCTACTAACCCCCACCACCCTCTCCTATTCTATTGCCCCCACCACCCCTCTCTATTCTATTACCCCCACCATCCCTCTCTATTCTATTACCCCACCACCCCTCTCTATTCTATTACCCCCACCACCCCTCTCTATTCTATTACCCCCACCACCCCTCTCTATTCTATTACCCCTCTCTATTCTATTACCCCACCACCCCTCTCTATTCTATTACCCCCACCACCCCTCTCTATTCTATTAACCCCACCACCCCTCTCTATTCTATTACCCCACCACCCCTCTCTATTCTATTACCCACCACCCCTCTCTATTCTATTACCCCCACCACCCCTCTCTATTATATTACCCCCACCACCCCTCTCTATTCTATTACCCCACCACTCCTCTCTATTCTATTACCCCACCACCCCTCTCTATTCTATTACCCCACCACCCCTCTCTATTCTATTACCCCACCACCCCTCTCTATTCTATTACCCCACCACCCCTCTCTATTCTATTACCCCACCACCCCTCTCTATTCTATTACCCCCACCACCCCTCTCTATTCTATTACCCCCACACCCCCTCTATCTCTACCCCCACCACCCTCTCTATTATATTACCCCCACCACCCCTCTCTATTATATTACCCCACCACCCCTCTCTATTCTATTACCCCACCACCCCTCTCTATTCTATTACCCCACCACCCCTCTCTATTATATTACCCCCACCACCCCTCTCTATTCTATTACCCCACCACCCCTCTCTATTTTATTACCCCACCACCCCTCTCTATTATATTACCCCACCACCCCTCTCTATTATATTACCACCACCACCCCTCTCCATTCTATTACTCACCACCCCTCTCTATTTTATTACCCCACCACCCCTCTCTATTCTATTACCCCCACCACCCCACTCTATTCTATTACCCCACCACCCCTCTCTATTCTATTACCCCCACCACCCCTCTCTATTCTATTACCACCACCACCCCTCTCTGTTATGTTACCCCACCACCCCTCTCTATTCTATTACCCCACCACCCCTCTCTATTCCATTACCCCCACCACCCCTCTCTATTCTATTACCCCACCACCCCTCTCTATTCTATTACCCCACCACCCCTCTCTATTATATTACCCCCACCACCCCTCTCTATTCTATTACTCCACCACCCCTCTCTATTCTATTACCCCACCACCCCTCTCTATTCTATTACCCCCACCACCCCTCTCTATTCTATTACCCCACCACCCCTCTCTATTCTATTGCCCCCACCACCCCTCTCTATTCTATTACCCCCACCATCCCTCTCTATTCTATTACCCCACCACCCCTCTCTATTCTATTACCCCCACCACCCCTCTCTATTCTATTACCCCACCACCCCTCTCTATTCTATTACCCCCACCACCCCTCTCTATTCTATTACCCCACCACCCCTCTCTATTATATTACCCCCACCACCCCTCTCTATTCTATTACCCCACCACCCCTCTCTATTCTATTACCCCATCACCCCTCTCTATTCTATTACCCCCACCACCCCTCTCTATTCTATTACCCCCAACACCCCTCTCTGTTATATTACCCCCACCACCCCTCTCTATTATATTACCCCCACCACCCCTCTCTGTTATATTACCCCCACCACCCCTCTCTATTATATTACCCCCAACACCCCTCTCTGTTATATTACCCCCAACACCCCTCTCTGTTATATTACCCCAAACCCCTCTCTATTCTATTACCCCACCACCCCTCTCTATTCTATTACCCCACCACCCCTCTCTATTCTATTACCCCCACCACCCCTCTCTGTTATATTACCCCACCACCCCTCTCTATTCTATTACCCCACCACCCCTCTCTATTCTATTACCCCCACCACCCCTCTCTATTCTATTACCCCACCACCCCTCTCTATTATATTACCCCCACCACCCCTCCTCTATTCTATTACCCCACCACCCCTCTCTATTCTATTACCCCACCACCCCTCTCTATTCTATTACCCCCACCACCCCTCTCTATTCTATTACCCCCAACACCCCTCTCTGTTATATTACCCCCACCACCCCTGTCTATTATATTACCCCAACACCCCTCTCTGTTATATTACCCCCACCACCCCTCTCTATTATATTACCCCCAACACCCCTCTCTGTTATATTACCCCCAACACCCCTCTCTGTTATATTACCCCCACCACCCCTCTCTATTCTATTACCCCACCACCCCTCTCTATTCTTTTACCCCACCACCCCTCTCTATTCTATTACCCCCACCACCCCTCTCTGTTATATTACCCCACCACCTGTCTCTGTTACCCCCACCGCCCCGTCTCAGCTGGAGGTGCAGGCCCCCCCAGGGAACACGGTAGGCTACGTGGTCCAGCAGTGGCACCCCTTCTCCCCCAAGTTCATCATAGAGAATGAACACAGAGAGGCTGTGCTGAGGCTGCACGGACCCTTCTGTGGCTGGAGTTGCTTGCCTGACGTTGACTTTGAGGTACGTACTTTATGTTTGTCCAAACACTCACACACACTGAAGATGATGAAATCTATGAAAACAGAATATGACATGGTTAAATGTACTGGTTCTGGTTCTGGTGACCCTGGTGGGCTTTATAAGGCATCATCCTGTCTGTTTGTCTCTAAACGATGTTACTAATTAACAAGAGTTCTGTGTGAATGAATCCATTCGACCCAGTCAATGTATTGTGTGTTTTTGTGGGACAGTGTTTTACCATGTTGCCATTCTTGCATGCTGGTTCATTAGGCTCTGAAGGCTGTTTGGCTTAAAGACATTGAACTTTACCGTGATGGAGAAGAGTTTAGCCAAAGCATAATATTGCCATTCAAATTCCTTCAAAGTTTGAATTTATTTCAGGAGAAACTAAAGATGATCTCTCACAAAAACAAAAAATAAACGTTTTTATTATGTAAAAGATTGTGATTGGACAACAGGCAGACTAGTAAAGCAAATATGTTGCGATGAAATGAAATCCAGCCGAAGAAGTTTAACTAGTTCTCCATTTCATTCATTTGATCACTTTCAATCTAGTAACACCCGGAAGATAATAACATCAAATCAAAATCTAATTTTTTTTGTCACATGCACCGAATACAACAGGTTACAGGTTACCTTACAGTGAAATGTTTTACTTACAAGCCCTTAACCAACAATGCAGTTTTAAGAAAAATACCTAAAAAAAATACAAAAAAATATATAAAATAAAACATTTTTTTTTTTTTTATAAAAGAGAGAAAAATTTATAAAATTAAATAGAAAATAAATAGTAACATGAAAAAAAAGTTCATATCATATATAATAAAAACATTAAATTAATGTTTTTTTTTGCGGAGGATAAAGGTGATTCAGCTTCATCTCTCTGTGTGTAAAGTGACTGTAGTCTACTGTTGCCTCCTCTCCAGATAGTAACCATGGATGAAGTGGATAAGATAGGGAAGATCAGTAAGCAGTGGACCGGTCTACTCCGTGAGGCGTTTACGGACGCTGATAACTTTGGAATCCAGTTCCCCATGGATCTTGACGTGAAGATGAAGGCTGTGATGATAGGAGCTTGTTTCCTCATCGTAAGTCTAGTATTTTACTTCATGTTATGCTATGCTAAGCTATACTGTTGTTTGCTATGTTGATGTGGATTAAGGCAGACCTCCGCACCTCTTTGATTCAGAGTGGTTAGGTTAAATGGGGAAGACACATTTCAGTTGAATGCATTCAATTGTACAACTGACTAGGTATCCCCCTTTCCCTTTCCCTATATACTTTGATAAGCTATGCTCTGGTTTGCTATGCTATGCTAAGATATGCTGTGATTTGCTATGATATGCTAAGCTATGGTCTGGTTTGCTATGCTATGCTGTGATTTGCTATGATATGCTAAGTTATGCTCTGGTTTGCTATGCAATGCTAAGATATGCTGTGGTTTGCTATGATATGCTAAGTTATGCTCTGGTTTGCTATGCTATGCTAAGATATGCTGTGGTTTGCTATGCCGTGCTAAGCTATGCTCTGGTTTGCTATGCTATGCTAAGACATGCTGTGGTTTGCTATGCTAAGCTATGCTCTGGTTTGCTATGCTATGCTAAGATATGCTGTGGTTTGCTATGCTATGTTAAGATATGCTGTGGTTTGCTATGCTATGCTAAGCTAGGCTGTGGTTTGCTATGCTATGCTAAGCTATGCTGTGGTTTGCTATGTTATGCTATGCTAAGCTAAGCTGTGGTTTGCTATGCTGTGCTATTCTCTATTCTATTCTAATGGTATTTGTTGATGTTTGTGATGGTGATTGCATGTTTTCTTTCAGGATTTCATGTTCTTTGAGAGCGGTAACCAACCCTAGCAGCTGAAGAGTAGTCTACATCTCAGGCAGTCTGCACTCCTGGAGCTATAACTTCCTGCTGGTCATGGACAAGGTCTCAGATAGACATGGTACTATGTGTGACATATCTTGTTGGCATAGTAACAACCATAGAAATAGATCTACCAAGGGATTACAGGTGAATGTAATGTAATGGCCGCTGGCACTAGTTTTAGCTTCTGGGGTTGGTAGACATTGCAGCTAAATCAGTCAAACCAGGTGTGTGTGTGTGTGTGTGTGTATCAGTGTCCATTGTGCTGTATATATTTAGAGATTGTATATAAAGAAGTGTTCATATGTGTGTTTTCACAGTGTGTACATTGTGGTTGCGTTGCACACAACCCTCAGTTTTGTTATAGGGTTGTGTGCTACCACTTTACCCATTTGCCACATGTGAAAATAAAATGAACACCATCTTTATCTAAACCACTATGCTGAAGGGAATGTGAAAAGGAAAAGGAAGAGAAATGCTATGTAGCTTAAAGAAGAAATCTACAAAAACATGTTATATTTTTTGGTAAATCGGAAGACCTTAATATGTTCTTGTGTCAACAGTACATTACGTTACCGTTTATTCTACTGTGTTTTGCTCGAGACAACTTTTGTATGTAGTATTTTGAGACTTTTGATATTTAATTTATTTATTTGTTGTATTTATGTAGCTTAATATTGTTTATTGTTTTTCATGTGATTGTAATTTGTGTGAAAGTTGACATAATGTTCAGTATTAAAAACATCCTCCAGTGATTTCTGAACTTTTACTGTTGAAAAGTGATATCTCAAGTATAAATACAGTAAAGTACACACTAAAAGGTAAAAAAATGTGTTTTGAGGAAAATTGATTAAATGTTTTGGGGACAAAAGTGGATAACTTCAAGGTGGTGAGGGTAGGTAGCAACACATCTGGCTAATCCTCAACACTGGACTCCCCAGGGGTGCGTGCTCAGTCCCCTCCTGTACTCCCTGTTAACCCACGACTGCACGGCCAGGCACGACTCCGAACCCTGTCATTATGTGTGCAGACGACACAACAGTGGTAGGCCTGATCACCGACAACGACGAGACAGCCTATAGGGAGGAGGTCAGAGACCTGACCGTGTGGTGCCAGAATAACAACCTATCCCTCAACGTAACCAAGACTAAGGAGATGATTGTGGACTACAGAAAAAGGAGGACTGAGCACGCCCGCATTCTCATCGACGTGGCTGCAGTGGAGCAGGTTGAGAGCATCAAGTTCCTTGGTGTCCACATCACCCACAAACTAACATGGTCCAAGCACACCAAGACAGACGTGAAGAGAGCACGACAAAGCCTATTCCCCCTCAGGAAACTAAAAAGATTTGGCATGGGTCCTCAGATCCTCAAAAGGTTCTACAGCTGCACCATCGAGAGCATCCTGACTGGTTGCATCACTGTCTGGTATGGCAACTGCTCGGCCTCCGACCGCAAGGCACTACAGAGGGTAGTGCGTACGGCCCAGTACATCACTGGGGCCAAACTTCAGCCTGACTAACTGGTGCCTGTATATAGCCTCTCTACTGTATATAGCCTCTCTACTGTATATAGCCTCGCTACTGTATATAGCCTCTCTACTGTATATATCCTCTCTACTGTATATAGCCTCTCTACTGTATATAGCCTCTCTACTGTATATAGCCTCGCTACTGTATATAGCCTCTCTACTGTATATAGCCTCTCTACTGTATATAGCCTCTCTACTGTATATAGCCTCGCTACTGTATATAGCCTCTCTACTGTATATAGCCTCGCTACTGTATATAGCCTCTACTGTATATAGCCCCTCTACTGTATGTAGCCTCTCTACTGTATATAGCCTCTCTACTGTATATAGCCTCTCTACTGTATATAAACTCACTACTGTATATAACCTCTCTACTGTTATAGCCTCTCTACTGTATATAGCCTCTCTACTGTATATATCCTCTCTACTGTATATAGCCTCTCTACTGTATATAGCCTCTCTACTGTATATAGCCTCTACTGTATATAGCCTCCCTACTGTATATAGCCTCACTACTGTATATAGCCTCTACTGTATATAGCCTCACTACTGTATATACCCTCTACACTTTATATAGCCTCCCTACTCTATATAGCCTCTCTACTGTATATAGCCTCTCTACTGTATATAGCCTCGCTACTGTATATAGCCTCACTACTGTATATAGCCTCGCTACTGTATATAGCCTCTCTACTGTATATAGCCTCTCTACTGTATATAGCCTCTCTACTGTATATAGCCTCTACTGTATATAGCCTCCATACTGTATATAGCCTCGCTACTGTATATAGCCTCCCTACTGTATATAGCCTCTACTGTATATAGCCTCCCTACTGTATATAGCCTCGCTACTGTATATATCCTCGCTACTGTATGCAGCCTCTCTACTGTATATAGCCTCGCTACAGAATATAGCCTCTCTACTGTATATATCCTCTCTACTGTATATAGCCTCTCTACTATATATAGTCTCTCTACTGTATATAGCGTCTACTGTATATAGCCTCCCTACTGTATATAGCCTCACTACTGTATATAGCCTCACTACTGTATATACCCTCTACTGTATATAGCCTCTCTACTGTATATAGCCTCTACTGTATATAGCCTCTACTGTATATAGCCTCCCTACTGTATATAGGCTCGCTACTGTATATAGCCTTCCACTGTATATAGACTCTACTGTATATAGCCTCTACACTTTATATAGCCTCCCTACTCTATATAGCCTCTCTACTGTATATAGCCTCTCTACTGTATATAGCCTCGCTACTGTATATAGCCTCACTACTGTATATAGCCTCGCTACTGTATATAGCCTCTCTACTGTATATAGCCTCTCTACTGTATATAAACTCACTACTGTATATAACCTCTCTACTGTTATAGCCTCTCTACTGTATATAGCCTCTCTACTGTATATATCCTCTCTACTGTATATAGCCTCTCTACTGTATATAGCCTCTCTACTGTATATAGCCTCTACTGTATATAGCCTCCCTACTGTATATAGCCTCACTACTGTATATAGCCTCTACTGTATATAGCCTCACTACTGTATATACCCTCTACACTTTATATAGCCTCCCTACTCTATATAGCCTCTCTACTGTATATAGCCTCTCTACTGTATATAGCCTCGCTACTGTATATAGCCTCACTACTGTATATAGCCTCGCTACTGTATATAGCCTCTCTATTGTATATAGCCTCTCTACTGTATATAGCCTCTACTGTATATAGCCTCCATACTGTATATAGCCTCGCTACTGTATATAGCCTCCCTACTGTATATAGCCTCTACTGTATATAGCCTCCCTACTGTATATAGCCTCGCTACTGTATATATCCTCGCTACTGTATGCAGCCTCTCTACTGTATATAGCCTCGCTACAGAATATAGCCTCTCTACTGTATATATCCTCTCTACTGTATATAGCCTCTCTACTATATATAGTCTCTCTACTGTATATAGCGTCTACTGTATATAGCCTCCCTACTGTATATAGCCTCACTACTGTATATACCCTCTACTGTATATAGCCTCTCTACTGTATATAGCCTCTACTGTATATAGCCTCTACTGTATATAGCCTCCCTACTGTATATAGGCTCGCTACTGTATATAGCCTTCCACTGTATATAGACTCTACTGTATATAGCCTCCCTACTGTATATAGGCTCGCTACTGTATATAGCCTTCCTACTGTATATAGCCTCCCTACTGTATATAGCCTCTACTGTATATAGCCTCGCTACTGTATATAGCCTCTCTACTGTATATTGCCTCGCTACAGAATATAGCCTTTCTACTGTATATAGCCTCGCTACTGTATATAGACTTTCTACTGTATATAGCCTCTCTACTGTATATATCCTCTCTACTGTATATAGCCTCCCTACTGTATATAGCCTCTACTGTATATAGCCTCCCTACTGTATATAGCCTCTACTGTATATAGCCTCGCTACTGTATATAGCCTCTCTACTGTATATAGCCTCGCTACAGAATATAGCCTTTCTACTGTATATAGCCTCGCTACTGTATATAGCCTCTCTACTATATATAGCCTCTCTACTGTATATAGCGTCTACTGTATATAGCCTCCCTACTGTATATAGCCTCTCTACTGTATATAGCCTCGCTACAGAATATAGCCTTTCTACTGTATATAGCCTCCATACTGTATATAGCCTCGCTACTGTATATAGCCTCCCTACTGTATATAGCCTCTACTGTATATAGCCTCCCTACTGTATATAGCCTCGCTACTGTATATATCCTCGCTACTGTATGCAGCCTCTCTACTGTATATAGCCTCGCTACAGAATATAGCCTCTCTACTGTATATATCCTCTCTACTGTATATAGCCTCTCTACTATATATAGTCTCTCTACTGTATATAGCGTCTACTGTATATAGCCTCCCTACTGTATATAGCCTCACTACTGTATATAGCCTCACTACTGTATATACCCTCTACTGTATATAGCCTCTCTACTGTATATAGCCTCTACTGTATATAGCCTCTACTGTATATAGCCTCCCTACTGTATATAGGCTCGCTACTGTATATAGCCTTCCACTGTATATAGACTCTACTGTATATAGCCTCCCTACTGTATATAGGCTCGCTACTGTATATAGCCTTCCTACTGTATATAGCCTCCCTACTGTATATAGCCTCTACTGTATATAGCCTCCCTACTGTATATAGCCTCTCTACTGTATATAGCCTCGCTACAGAATATAGCCTTTCTACTGTATATAGCCTCGCTACTGTATATAGACTTTCTACTGTATATAGCCTCTCTACTGTATATATCCTCTCTACTGTATATAGCCTCCCTACTGTATATAGCCTCTACTGTATATAGCCTCCCTACTGTATATAGCCTCTACTGTATATAGCCTCGCTACTGTATATAGCCTCTCTACTGTATATAGCCTCGCTACAGAATATAGCCTTTCTACTGTATATAGCCTCGCTACTGTATATAGCCTCTCTACTATATATAGCCTCTCTACTGTATATAGCGTCTACTGTATATAGCCTCCCTACTGTATATAGCCTCACTACTGTATATAGCCTCTACTGTATATAGCCTCACTACTGTATATACCCTCTACTGTATATAGCCTCACTACTGTATATACCCTCTACTGTATATATCCTCGCTACTGTATATAGCCTTGCTACTGTATATAGCCTCTCTACTGTATATAGCCTCTCTACTGTATATAGCCTCTCTACTGTATACAGACTCACTACTGTATATAGCCTCTCTACTGTATATAGCCTCTCTACTGTATATAGCCTTGCTACTGTATATAGCTTCTCTACTGTATATAGCCTCACTACTGTATATAGCCTCTACTGTATATAGCCTCACTACTGTAAATTGCCTCTACTGTATATAGCCTCGCTACTGTATATAGCCTCACACCTGTATATAGCCTCTACTGTATATAGCCTCACTACTGTATATAGCCTCTACTGTATATAGCCTCTCTACTGTATATAACCTTGCTACTGTATATAGCCTCACTACTGTATATAGCCTCTACTGTATAGCCTCTCTACTGTATATAGCCTCTCTACTGTATATAGCCTCTCTACTGTATGTAGCCTCTCTACTGTATATAGCCTCGCTACTGTATATAGCCTCCCTACTGTATATAGCCTCACTACTGTATATAGCCTCACTACTGTATATACCCTCTACTGTATATAGCCTCACTACTGTATATACCCTCTACTGTATATAGCCTCGCTACTGTATATAGCCTTGCTACTGTATATAGCCTCTCTACTGTATATAGCCTCTCTACTGTATACATCTTCACTACTGTATATAGCCTCGCTACTGTATATAGCTTCTCTACTGTATATAGCCTCACTACTGTATATAGCCTCACTACTGTATATAGCCTCTACTGTATACAGCCTCACTACTGTAAATAGCCTCTACTGTATATAGCCTCACTACTGTATATAGCCTCGCTACCGTATATAGCCTCTACTGTATATAGCCTCTCTTCTGTATATAGCCTCGCTACTGTATATAGACTCTGTTGTATATAGCCTCACTACTGTATATAGCCTCTCTACTGTATATAGCCTAACTACTGACTGTATATAGCCTCTACTGTATATAGACTCACTACTGTATATAGCCTCACTACTGTATATAGCCTCTCTACTGTGTATAGCCTCTCTACTGTATATAGCCTCTCTACTGTATATAGCCTCTCTACTGTATGTAGTCTCTCTACTGTATATAGCCTCTCTACTGTATGTAGCCTCTACTGTATATAGCCTCTCTACTGTATGTAGTCTTTCTACTGTATATAGCCTCTCTACTGTATATAGCCTCCCTACTGTATAGAGCCTCTCTACTGTATATAGCCTCTCTACTGTATATAGCCTCTACTGTATATAGCCTCTCTACTGTATATAGCCTCTACTGTATATAGCCTCGCTACTGTATATTGCCTTGCTACTGTATATAGCCTTGTTACTGTATATAGCCTCTCTACTGTATATAGCCTCTCTACTGCATATAGACTTTCTACCGTATATAGCCTCTCTACTGTATATCGTCTCTCTACTGTATATATCCTCTCTAATGTATATAGCATCTACTGTATATAGCCTCTCTACTGTATATAGCCTCTCTACTGTTATAGCCTCTCTACTGTATATAGCCTCTCTACTATATATAGCCTCTCTACTGTATATAGCGTCTACCGTATATAGCCTCTCTACTGTATATAGCCTCCCTACTGTATATAGCCTCACTACTGTATATAGCCTCTACTGTATATAGCCTCACTACTGTATATAGCCTCTCTACTGTATATAATCTCACTACTGTATATACCCTCTACACTTTATATAGCCTCCCTACTGTATATAGCATCTCTACTGTATATAGCCTCGCTACTGTATATAGCCTCGCTACTGTATATAGCCTCACTACTGTATATAGGCTCGCTACTGTATATAGCCTTAATACTGTATATAGCCTCTACTGTATATAGCCTCCCTACTGTATATAGCCTCTACTGTATATAGCCTCGCTACTGTATATAGCCTCTCTACTGTATATAGCCTCGCTACAGAATATAGCCTTTCTACTGTATATAGCCTCGCTACTGTATATAGACTTTCTCCTGTATATAGCCTCTCTACTGTATATATCCTCTCTACTGTATATAGCCTCGCTACTGTATATAGCCTCTCTACTATATATAGCCTCTCTACTGTATATAGCGTCTACTGTATATAGCCTCCCTACTGTATATAGCCTCACTACTGTATATAGCCTCTACTGTATATAGCCTCACTACTGTATATACCCTCTACTGTATATAGCCTCACTACTGTATATACCCTCTACTGTATATATCCTCGCTACTGTATATAGCCTTGCTACTGTATATAGCCTCTCTACTGTATATAGCCTCTCTACTGTATACAGCCTCACTACTGTATATAGCCTCTCTACTGTATATAGCCTCTCTACTGTATATAGCCTTGCTACTGTATATAGCTTCTCTACTGTATATAGCCTCACTACTGTATATAGCCTCTACTGTATATAGCCTCACTACTGTAAATTGCCTCTACTGTATATAGCCTCGCTACTGTATATAGCCTCACTACTGTATATAGCCTCTACTGTATATAGCCTCACTACTGTATATAGCCTCTACTGTATATAGCCTCTCTACTGTATATAACCTTGCTACTGTATATAGCCTCACTACTGTATATAGCCTCTACTGTATATAGCCTCTCTACTGTATATAGCCTCTCTACTGTATGTAGCCTCTCTACTGTATATAGCCTCTCTACTGTATATAGCGTCTACTGTATATAGCCTCCCTACTGTATATAGCCTCTCTACTGTATATAGCCTCGCTACAGAATATAGCCTTTCTACTGTATATAGCCTCCATACTGTATATAGCCTCGCTACTGTATATAGCCTCCCTACTGTATATAGCCTCTACTGTATATAGCCTCCCTACTGTATATAGCCTCGCTACTGTATATATCCTCGCTACTGTATGCAGCCTCTCTACTGTATATAGCCTCGCTACAGAATATAGCCTCTCTACTGTATATATCCTCTCTACTGTATATAGCCTCTCTACTATATATAGTCTCTCTACTGTATATAGCGTCTACTGTATATAGCCTCCCTACTGTATATAGCCTCACTACTGTATATAGCCTCACTACTGTATATACCCTCTACTGTATATAGCCTCTCTACTGTATATAGCCTCTACTGTATATAGCCTCTACTGTATATAGCCTCCCTACTGTATATAGGCTCGCTACTGTATATAGCCTTCCACTGTATGTAGACTCTACTGTATATAGCCTCCCTACTGTATATAGGCTCGCTACTGTATATAGCCTTCCTACTGTATATAGCCTCCCTACTGTATATAGCCTCTACTGTATATAGCCTCCCTACTGTATATAGCCTCTCTACTGTATATAGCCTCGCTACAGAATATAGCCTTTCTACTGTATATAGCCTCGCTACTGTATATAGACTTTCTACTGTATATAGCCTCTCTACTGTATATATCCTCTCTACTGTATATAGCCTCCCTACTGTATATAGCCTCTACTGTATATAGCCTCCCTACTGTATATAGCCTCTACTGTATATAGCCTCGCTACTGTATATAGCCTCTCTACTGTATATAGCCTCGCTACAGAATATAGCCTTTCTACTGTATATAGCCTCGCTACTGTATATAGCCTCTCTACTATATATAGCCTCTCTACTGTATATAGCGTCTACTGTATATAGCCTCCCTACTGTATATAGCCTCACTACTGTATATAGCCTCTACTGTATATAGCCTCACTACTGTATATACCCTCTACTGTATATAGCCTCACTACTGTATATACCCTCTACTGTATATATCCTCGCTACTGTATATAGCCTTGCTACTGTATATAGCCTCTCTACTGTATATAGCCTCTCTACTGTATATAGCCTCTCTACTGTATACAGCCTCACTACTGTATATAGCCTCTCTACTGTATATAGCCTCTCTACTGTATATAGCCTTGCTACTGTATATAGCTTCTCTACTGTATATAGCCTCACTACTGTATATAGCCTCTACTGTATATAGCCTCACTACTGTAAATTGCCTCTACTGTATATAGCCTCGCTACTGTATATAGCCTCACACCTGTATATAGCCTCTACTGTATATAGCCTCACTACTGTATATAGCCTCTACTGTATATAGCCTCTCTACTGTATATAACCTTGCTACTGTATATAGCCTCACTACTGTATATAGCCTCTACTGTATATAGCCTCTCTACTGTATATAGCCTCTCTACTGTATATAGCCTCTCTACTGTATGTAGCCTCTCTACTGTATATAGCCTCGCTACTGTATATAGCCTCCCTACTGTATATAGCCTCACTACTGTATATAGCCTCACTACTGTATATACCCTCTACTGTATATAGCCTCACTACTGTATATACCCTCTACTGTATATAGCCTCGCTACTGTATATAGCCTTGCTACTGTATATAGCCTCTCTACTGTATATAGCCTCTCTACTGTATACATCTTCACTACTGTATATAGCCTCGCTACTGTATATAGCTTCTCTACTGTATATAGCCTCACTACTGTATATAGCCTCACTACTGTATATAGCCTCTACTGTATACAGCCTCACTACTGTAAATAGCCTCTACTGTATATAGCCTCACTACTGTATATAGCCTCGCTACCGTATATAGCCTCTACTGTATATAGCCTCTCTTCTGTATATAGCCTCGCTACTGTATATAGTCTCTGTTGTATATAGCCTCACTACTGTATATAGCCTCTCTACTGTATATAGCCTAACTACTGACTGTATATAGCCTCTACTGTATATAGACTCACTACTGTATATAGCCTCACTACTGTATATAGCCTCTCTACTGTGTATAGCCTCTCTACTGTATATAGCCTCTCTACTGTATATAGCCTCTCTACTGTATGTAGTCTCTCTACTGTATATAGCCTCTCTACTGTATGTAGCCTCTACTGTATATAGCCTCTCTACTGTATGTAGTCTTTCTACTGTATATAGCCTCTCTACTGTATATAGCCTCCCTACTGTATAGAGCCTCTCTACTGTATATAGCCTCTCTACTGTATATAGCCTCTACTGTATATAGCCTCTCTACTGTATATAGCCTCTACTGTATATAGCCTCGCTACTGTATATTGCCTTGCTACTGTATATAGCCTTGTTACTGTATATAGCCTCTCTACTGTATATAGCCTCTCTACTGCATATAGACTTTCTACCGTATATAGCCTCTCTACTGTATATCGTCTCTCTACTGTATATATCCTCTCTAATGTATATAGCATCTACTGTATATAGCCTCTCTACTGTATATAGCCTCTCTACTGTTATAGCCTCTCTACTGTATATAGCCTCTCTACTATATATAGCCTCTCTACTGTATATAGCGTCTACCGTATATAGCCTCTCTACTGTATATAGCCTCCCTACTGTATATAGCCTCACTACTGTATATAGCCTCTACTGTATATAGCCTCACTACTGTATATAGCCTCTCTACTGTATATAATCTCACTACTGTATATACCCTCTACACTTTATATAGCCTCCCTACTGTATATAGCATCTCTACTGTATATAGCCTCGCTACTGTATATAGCCTCGCTACTGTATATAGCCTCACTACTGTATATAGGCTCGCTACTGTATATAGCCTTAATACTGTATATAGCCTCTACTGTATATAGCCTCCCTACTGTATATAGCCTCTACTGTATATAGCCTCGCTACTGTATATAGCCTCTCTACTGTATATAGCCTCGCTACAGAATATAGCCTTTCTACTGTATATAGCCTCGCTACTGTATATAGACTTTCTCCTGTATATAGCCTCTCTACTGTATATATCCTCTCTACTGTATATAGCCTCGCTACTGTATATAGCCTCTCTACTATATATAGCCTCTCTACTGTATATAGCGTCTACTGTATATAGCCTCCCTACTGTATATAGCCTCACTACTGTATATAGCCTCTACTGTATATAGCCTCACTACTGTATATACCCTCTACTGTATATAGCCTCACTACTGTATATACCCTCTACTGTATATATCCTCGCTACTGTATATAGCCTTGCTACTGTATATAGCCTCTCTACTGTATATAGCCTCTCTACTGTATACAGCCTCACTACTGTATATAGCCTCTCTACTGTATATAGCCTCTCTACTGTATATAGCCTTGCTACTGTATATAGCTTCTCTACTGTATATAGCCTCACTACTGTATATAGCCTCTACTGTATATAGCCTCACTACTGTAAATTGCCTCTACTGTATATAGCCTCGCTACTGTATATAGCCTCACTACTGTATATAGCCTCTACTGTATATAGCCTCACTACTGTATATAGCCTCTACTGTATATAGCCTCTCTACTGTATATAACCTTGCTACTGTATATAGCCTCACTACTGTATATAGCCTCTACTGTATATAGCCTCTCTACTGTATATAGCCTCTCTACTGTATGTAGCCTCTCTACTGTATATAGCCTCGCTACTGTATATAGCCTCTCTACTGTATATAGCCTCGCTACAGAATATAGCCTTTCTACTGTATATAGACTTTCTACTGTATGTAGCCTCTACTGTATATAGTCTCGCTACTGTATATAGCCTCTCTACTGTATATAGCCTCTCTACTGTATATAGCGTCTACTGTATATAGCCTCCCTACTGTATATAGCCTCACTACTGTATATAGCCTCTACTGTATATAGCCTCACTACTGTATATACCCTCTACTGTATATAGCCTCACTACTGTATATACCCTCTACTGTATATATCCTCGCTACTGTATATAGCCTTGCTACTGTATATAGCCTCTCTACTGTATATAGCCTCTCTACTGTATATAGCCTCTCTACTTTATACAGCCTCACTACTGTATATAGCCTCTCTACTGTATATAGCCTCTCTACTGTATATAGCCTTGCTACTGTATATAGCTTCTCTACTGTATATAGCCTCACTACTGTATATAGCCTCTACTGTATATAGCCTCACTACTGTAAATTGCCTCTACTGTATATAGCCTCGCTACTGTATATAGCCTCACTACTGTATATAACCTCTACTGTATATATCCTCACTACTGTATATAGCCTCTACTGTATATAGCCTCTCTACTGTATATAACCTTGTTACTGTATATAGCCTCACTACTGTATATAGCCTCTACTGTATATAGCCTCTCTACTGTATATAGCCTCTCTACTGTATGTAGCCTCTCTACTGTATATAGCCTCGCTACTGTATATAGCCTCTCTACTGTATATAGCCTCGCTACAGAATATAGCCTTTCTACTGTATATAGACTTTCTACTGTATGTAGCCTCTACTGTATATAGTCTCGCTACTGTATATAGCCTCTCTACTGTATATAGCCTCTCTACTGTATATAGCCTTGCTACTGTATATAGCCTCTCTACTGTATATAGCCTCTCTGCTGTATATAGCCTCACTATTGTATATAGCCTCTACTGTATATAGACTCTTTACTGTATATAGCTTCACTACTGTTTATAGTCTCGCTACTGTATATAGCCTCTCTACTGTGTATAGCCTCTACTGTATATAGCCTCGCTACTGTATATAGCCTCTACTGTATATAGCCTCTCTACTGTGTATACCCTCGCTACTGTGTATAGCCTCGCTACTGTATATAGCCTCTCTGCTGTATATAGCCTCCCTACTGTGTATAGCCTCTACTGTATATAGCCTCTCTACTGTATATAGCCTCCCTAATGTATGTAGCCTCTACTGTATATAGCCTCTCTACTGTATATAGCCTCACTACTGTATATAGCCTCCCTACTGTATATAGCCTCTCTACTGTATATAGCCTCTCTACTGTATATAGCCTCACTACTGTATATAGCCTCTCTACTGTATATAGCTTCACTACTGTATATCGCCTCTACTGTATATAGCCTCCCTAATGTATATAGCCTCTCTACTGTATATAGCCTCTCTACTGCATATAGCCTCTCTACTGTATATAGCCTCTCTACTGTATATAGCCTCGCTACTGTATATAGCCTGTCTACTGTATATAGCCTCTCTACTGTATATAGCCTCTCTACTGTATATAGACTCACTACTGTATATAGCCTCTCTACTGTATATAGCCTCTCTACTGTATACAGCCTCACTACTGTATATAGCCTCTCTACTGTATATAGCCTCTCTACTGTATATAGCCTTGCTACTGTATATAGCTTCTCTACTGTATATAGCCTCACTACTGTATATAGCCTCTACTGTATATAGCCTCACTACTGTAAATTGCCTCTACTGTATATAGTCTCGCTACTGTATATAGCCTCACTACTGTATATAGCCTCTACTGTATATAGCCTCACTACTGTATATAGCCTCTACTGTATATAGCCTCTCTACTGTATATAACCTTGCTACTGTATATAGCCTCACTACTGTATATAGCCTCTACTGTATATAGCCTCTCTACTGTATATAGCCTCTCTACTGTATGTAGCCTCTCTACTGTATATAGCCTCGCTACTGTATATAGCCTCTCTACTGTATATAGCCTCGCTACAGAATATAGCCTTTCTACTGTATATAGACTTTCTACTGTATGTAGCCTCTACTGTATATAGTCTCGCTACTGTATATAGCCTCTCTACTGTATATAGCCTCTCTACTGTATATAGCCTTGCTACTGTATATAGCCTCTCTACTGTATATAGCCTCTCTGCTGTATATAGCCTCACTATTGTATATAGCCTCTACTGTATATAGACTCTTTACTGTATATAGCTTCACTACTGTTTATAGTCTCGCTACTGTATATAGCCTCTCTACTGTGTATAGCCTCTACTGTATATAGCCTCGCTACTGTATATAGCCTCTACTGTATATAGCCTCTCTACTGTGTATACCCTCGCTACTGTGTATAGCCTCGCTACTGTATATAGCCTCTCTACTGTATATAGCCTCCCTACTGTGTATAGCCTCTACTGTATATAGCCTCTCTACTGTATATAGCCTCCCTAATGTATGTAGCCTCTACTGTATATAGCCTCTCTACTGTATATAGCCTCACTACTGTATATAGCCTCCCTACTGTATATAGCCTCTCTACTGTATATAGCCTCTCTACTGTATATAGCCTCACTACTGTATATAGCCTCTCTACTGTATATAGCTTCACTACTGTATATCGCCTCTACTGTATATAGCCTCCCTAATGTATATAGCCTCTCTACTGTATATAGCCTCTCTACTGCATATAGCCTCTTTACTGTATATAGCCTCTCTACTGTATATAGCCTCTCTACTGTATATAGCCTCTCTACTGTATATAGCCTCTACTGTATATAGCTTCTCTACTGTATATAGCCTCCCTAATGTATGTAGCCTCTACTGTATATAGCCTCTCTACTGTATATAGCCTCTCTACTGTATATAGCCTCACTACTGTATATAGCCTCTCTATTGTATATAGCCTCTCTACTGTATATAGCCTCCCTAATGTATGTAGCCTCTACTGTATATAGCCTCTCTACTGTATATAGCCTCACTACTGTATATAGCCTCCCTACTGTATATAGCCTCTCTACTGTATATAGCCTCACTACTGTATATAGCCTCTCTACTGTATATAGCTTCACTACTGTATATCGCCTCTACTGTATATAGCCTCCCTAATGTATATAGCCTCTCTACTGTATATAGCCTCTCTACTGCATATAGCCTCTCTACTGTATATAGCCTCTCTACTGTATATAGCCTCGCTACTGTATATAGCCTGTCTACTGTATATAGCCTCTCTACTGTATATAGCCTCTCTACTGTATATAGACTCACTACTGTATATAGCCTCTCTACTGTATATAGCCTCTCTACTGTATATAGCCTCTACTGTATATAGCCTCTCTACTGTATATAGCCTCTCTACTGTATATAAACTCACTACTGTATATAACCTCTCTACTGTTATAGCCTCTCTACTGTATATAGCCTCTCTACTGTATATATCCTCTCTACTGTTATAGCCTCTCTACTGTATATAGCCTCTCTACTGTATATAGCCTCTACTGTATATAGACTCTTTACTGTATATAGCTTCACTACTGTTTATAGTCTCGCTACTGTATATAGCCTCTCTACTGTGTATAGCCTCTACTGTATATAGCCTCGCTACTGTATATAGCCTCTACTGTATATAGCCTCACTACTGTAAATTGCCTCTACTGTATATAGCCTCGCTACTGTATATAGCCTCACTACTGTATATAGCCTCTACTGTATATAGCCTCACTACTGTATATAGCCTCTACTGTATATAGCCTCTCTACTGTATATAACCTTGCTACTGTATATAGCCTCACTACTGTATATAGCCTCTACTGTATATAGCCTCTCTACTGTATATAGCCTCTCTACTGTATGTAGCCTCTCTACTGTATATAGCCTCGCTACTGTATATAGCCTCTCTACTGTATATAGCCTCGCTACAGAATATAGCCTTTCTACTGTATATAGACTTTCTACTGTATGTAGCCTCTACTGTATATAGTCTCGCTACTGTATATAGCCTCTCTACTGTATATAGCCTCTCTACTGTATATAGCCTTGCTACTGTATATAGCCTCTCTACTGTATATAGCCTCTCTGCTGTATATAGCCTCACTATTGTATATAGCCTCTACTGTATATAGACTCTTTACTGTATATAGCTTCACTACTGTTTATAGTCTCGTTACTGTATATAGCCTCTCTACTGTGTATAGCCTCTACTGTATATAGCCTCGCTACTGTATATAGCCTCTACTGTATATAGCCTCTCTACTGTGTATACCCTCGCTACTGTGTATAGCCTCGCTACTGTATATAGCCTCTCTACTGTATATAGCCTCCCTACTGTGTATAGCCTCTACTGTATATAGCCTCTCTACTGTATATAGCCTCCCTAATGTATGTAGCCTCTACTGTATATAGCCTCTCTACTGTATATAGCCTCACTACTGTATATAGCCTCCCTACTGTATATAGCCTCTCTACTGTATATAGCCTCTCTACTGTATATAGCCTCACTACTGTATATAGCCTCTCTACTGTATATAGCTTCACTACTGTATATCGCCTCTACTGTATATAGCCTCCCTAATGTATATAGCCTCTCTACTGTATATAGCCTCTCTACTGCATATAGCCTCTCTACTGTATATAGCCTCTCTACTGTATATAGCCTCTCTACTGTATATAGCCTCTACTGTATATAGCCTCTCTACTGTATATAGCCTCTACTGTATATAGCTTCTCTACTGTATATAGCCTCCCTAATGTATGTAGCCTCTACTGTATATAGCCTCTCTACTGTATATAGCCTCTCTACTGTATATAGCCTCACTACTGTATATAGCCTCTCTACTGTATATAGCCTCTCTACTGTATATAGCCTCCCTAATGTATGTAGCCTCTACTGTATATAGCCTCTCTACTGTATATAGCCTCACTACTGTATATAGCCTCCCTACTGTATATAGCCTCTCTACTGTATATAGCCTCTCTACTGTATATAGCCTCACTACTGTATATAGCCTCTCTACTGTATATAGCTTCACTACTGTATATCGCCTCTACTGTATATAGCCTCCCTAATGTATATAGCCTCTCTACTGTATATAGCCTCTCTACTGCATATAGCCTCTCTACTGTATATAGCCTCTCTACTGTATATAGCCTCGCTACTGTATATAGCCTGTCTACTGTATATAGCCTCTCTACTGTATATAGCCTCTCTACTGTATATAGACTCACTACTGTATATAGCCTCTCTACTGTATATAGCCTCTCTACTGTATATAGCCTCTCTACTGTATATAGCCCTACTGTATATAGCCTCTCTACTGTATATAGCCTCTCTACTGTATATAAACTCACTACTGTATATAACCTCTCTACTGTTATAGCCTCTCTACTGTATATAGCCTCTCTACTGTATATATCCTCTCTACTGTATATAGCCTCTCTACTGTATATAGCCTCTCTACTGTATATAGCCTCTACTGTATATAGCCTCTACTGTATATAACCTCTCTACTGTATATAGCCTCTACTGTATATAGCCTCTACTGTATATAGCCTCTACTGTATATATCCTCTACTGTATATAGCCTCTACTGTATATAGCCTCTCTACTGTATATAGCCTCTACTGTATATAGCCTCTCTACTGTATATAGCCTGTCTTTTTACTGTTGTTTCATTTCTTTACTTACCTATTTTTCACCTAATACCTTTTTGTTGCACTGTTGGTTAGAGCCTGTCAGTAAGCATTTCACTGTAAGGTCTACTACACCTGTTGTATTCAGCATTTCACTGTCAGGTCTTCTACACCTGTTGTATTCAGCATTTCACTGTGAGGTCTACTACACCTGTTGTATTCAGCATTTCACTGTGAGGTCTACTACACCTGTTGTATTCAGCATTTCACTGTCAGGTCTACTACACCTGTTGTATTCAGCATTTCACTGTGAGGTCTACCTACACCTGTTGTATTCAGCATGTCACTGTGAGGTCTACTACACCTGTTGTATTCAGCATTTCACTGTGAGGTCTACTACACCTGTTGTATTCAGCATTTCACTGTGAGATCTACTACACCTGTTGTATTCAGCATGTCACTGTGAGGTCTACACCTGTTGTATTCAGCATTTCACGGTAAGGTCTACAACACCTGTTGTATTCAGCATTTCACTGTAAGGTCTACTACACCTGTTGTATTCAGCATTTCACTGTGAGGTCTACTACACCTGTTGTATTCAGCATTTCACTGTGAGGTCTACTACACCTGTTGTATTCAGCATTTCACTGTGAGGTCTACTACACCTGTTGTATTCAGCATTTCACTGTGAGGTCTACTACACCTGTTGTATTCAGCATTTCACTGTGAGGTCTACTACACCTGTTGTATTCAGCATTTCACTGTAAGGTCTACTACACCTGTTGTATTCAGCATTTCACTGTAAGGTCTACTACACCTGTTGTATTCAGCATTTCACTGTGAGGTCTACTACACCTGTTGTATTCAGCATTTCACTGTAAGGTCTACTACACCTGTTGTATTCAGCATTTCACTGTGAGATCTACTACACCTGTTGTATTCAGCATGTCACTGTGAGGTCTACACCTGTTGTATTCAGCATTTCACTGTAAGGTCTACTACACCTGTTGTATTCAGCATTTCACTGTAAGGTCTACTACACCTGTTGTATTCAGCATTTCACTGTGAGGTCTACTACACCTGTTGTATTCAGCATTTCACTGTGAGGTCTACTACACCTGTTGTATTCAGCATTTCACTGTGAGGTCTACTACACCTGTTGTATTCAGCATTTCACTGTGAGGTATACTACACCTTTTGTATTCAGCATTTCACTGTGAGGTCTACTACACCTGTTGTATTCAGCATTTCACTGTAAGGTCTACTACACCTGTTGTATTCAGCATTTCACTGTAAGGTCTACTACACCTGTTGTATTCAGCATTTCACTGTGAGGTCTACACCTGTTGTATTCAGCATTTCACTGTAAGGTCTACTACACCTGTTGTATTCAGCATTTCACTGTAAGGTCTACTACACCTGTTGTATTCAGCATTTCACTGTGAGGTCTACTACACCTGTTGTATTCAGCATTTCACTGTAAGGTCTACTACACCTGTTGTATTCAGCATTTCACTGTGATGTCTACTACACCTGTTGTATTCAGCATTTCACTGTAAGGTCTACTACACCTGTTGTATTCAGCATGTCACTGTGAGGTCTACTACACCTGTTGTATTCGGCGCACGTGACAAATAAACTTTGATTTGATTTGATTTGAGTAGGGCGTTCAAAGAGTTGGTCTGATGGTGCCCTCTGATGTCATCAGCCTCCCCCCTTTGCTTGAGGACCAATAGAGATCTAAAGAGGAAAGCCCCCCCCCCCATTGTCTATGTCCTACCTGGACCACCTATTGAGATGTGCCTTTTGTAAATCATGTGTTAAAACAAGACATCTATAATCCTCCATCTGTAATATTCTCCATACGCGTCCATGGCCATTGTATTGTAATACCAGAACGTCTCCACTAGGGGGCGGTGTCCGTTCACATGAGGAGCTATTGTTGCCAAACGTTGTTGAAAGTTGCAGGTAGAAATGCCATGAATAGAGCAGACATGAGTCCTTGGTCAACATGGCAGAGTGGCATGTTTGTTCTGAATTACATATTTCTATCTGAATGTTCCAAAACGTTGTGTGCTGCTGAAAGTGCCACACATTTCCAAAACGCTATATCCAGAATTTTTTTCACAAATGTGTTTGTTTTTCTTCATTATGGGTATTGCTTATGGGTACCTTCATGTGTGTGTAAAATATTATTGTTCTCAGATGTTTCATTCATAGATTTTAGATGAATACTGAACGGAAATATAAATGCAACATGCAACCATTTTCAAAAGACTTTACTGAGTTACAGTTCATATAAGGAAATCAGTCAATTAAATAAAACAATTAGGCCCTGATCTATGGATTTCACATGACTGGGAATACAGATATGCATCTGTTGGTCACGGATACCTTTAAAAAAAAAAAGGTAAGGGCGTGGATCAGAAAACCAGTCAGTATCTGGTGTGACCACCATTTGTCTCATGCAGCGAGATACATCTCCTTCACATAGAGTTGATCAGGCTGTTGATCGTGGCCTGTGGAATGTTGTCTCACTCCTCTCCAATGGCTGTGTGAAATTACTGGATATTGGCGGGAACTGGAACACGCCTGCATACACATCGATCCAGAGCATCCCAAACATGCTCAACAAGTGACATGTCTGGTGAGTATGCAGACCATGGAAGAAATGGGACATTTTCAGCTTCCAGGAATTGTGTACAGATCATTGCGACATGGGGCCGTGCATTATAATGCTGAAACATAAGGAGATTAATGGATGAATGGCACGACAACGGGCCTCAGGATCTTGTCACAGTATCTCTGTGCATTAAAATTGCCATTGATAAAATGCAATTGTGTTCGTTGAGCGTAGCTTACGCCTGCCCAAACCATAACCCCACCTCCACCATGGGGCCCATACCATAACCCCACCTCCACCATGGGGCCCATACCATAACCCCACCTCCACCATGGGGCCCATACCATAACCCCACCTCCACCATGGGACCCATACCATAACCCCACCTCCACCATGGGGCCCATACCATAACCCCACCACCATGGGACACTCTGTTCACAACGTTGACATCAGCAAACCGCTCGCCCACACACCGCCATACACGCTGTCTGCCATCTACCCGGTATACAGATGAAACCAGGATTCATCCGTCAAAAGCCAGTGGAAATTGAAGGTGCGCATTTGCCCACTGAAGTTGGTTACGACACCGAACTGCAGTGGGGTTATGGTATGGGCAGGCGTAAGCTAAGATCCTGAGGTCAAGACCGTGGTGAGTACAAATTGTAGGCAGATGAGTTTTCCCTCAGACTGTTTCTGACAGTATGTGCAGAGGCGGTATATTGTAGAGAAATGAACATTAAATTCTCTGGCAACAGCTCTGGTGGACATTCCAGCAGTCATCATGCCAATTGCACGCTCTCTCAAAAGCTTGAGACATCTGTGGCATTGTGTAGTGTTATCTTTAATTTCAGCTCATGAAACATGGGACCAACACTTTATATGTTGCGTTTATATTTTTGTTCAATGTATATGTATATATTTTTTTGCTAAATGCTATATATCCATTGTTTAACTGGAATGGAATTTTCTTATACTGTATGTTTGACTGTGATATTTGGTTTTTCTCACTTAGCCATCTTATGAATGTACTAACTGTAAGTTGCTCTGGATAAGAGCATCTGCTAAATGACTAAAATGACAAATATATTGACTCTATTGACTGGCCTACCGGTGCCATCGTCCTGCCAAACTCATTGCCTGACGTCAGCTCTGCCTGACCCGGGACGTCTTCCTGGGGGCTTGGAAATTGCCCCGGATCTCTCTGCCAGCCGCACGGAGTACCAGGACCTCATGGAGGGGTTCAGTAAGACCAATCTCAGTAAGATCAACTTCCCCAGACTGTGGTTCCCCACCATGGGAATTCCTACAGACCACAGTGAAGGAACAGGCTCCCCTGCAGTAAGTCCTTTTTCACACTGAACAATAGTGGATAAGTGATTGTGTGTAGGAATTGGGGGGGGTGGTGGTAAGGTAGAGAAGGTAAAAATATATAATCAACATTTTTATTAGGATTACACTGAAAATAACCCAAGGATTACATAAAAAAGTACCCAGATGCTGGGTCAATCCTCGAACCCAATGTGTCACAAACCAACACACTGAGTTACTGTAAACCAACACACTGAGTTACTGTAAACCAACACACTGAGTTACTGTAAACCAACACACTGAGTTACTGTAAACCAACACACTGAGTTGCTGTAACCCAACACACTGAGTTGCTGTAAACCAACACACTGAGTTACTGTAAACCAACACACTGAGTTACTGTAAACCAACACACTGAGTTACTGTAAACCAACACACTGAGTTACTGTAAACCAACACACTGAGTTACTGTAAACCAACACACTGAGTTACTGTAAACCAACACACTGAGTTACTGTAAACCAACACACTGAGTTACTGTAAACCAACACACTGAGTTACTGTAAATCAACACACTGAGTTGCTGTAAACCAACACACTGAGTTGCTGTAAACCAACACACTGAGTTACTGTAAACCAACACACTGAGTTACTGTAAACCAACACACTGAGTTGCTGTAAACCAACACACTGAGTTACTCTAAACCAACACACTGAGTTGCTGTAAACCAACACACTGAGTTACTGTAAACCAACACACTGAGTTGCTGTAAACCAACACACTGAGTTACTCTAAACCAACACACTGAGTTACTGTAAACCAACACACTGAGTTGCTGTAAACCAACACACTGAGTTGCTGTAAACCAACACACTGAGTTACTGTAAACCAACACACTGAGTTGCTCTAAACCAACACACTGAGTTACTGTAAACCAACACACTGAGTTGCTGTAAACCAACACACTGAGTTGCTGTAAACCAACACACTGAGTTGCTGTAAACCAACACACTGAGTTACTGTAAACCAACACACTGAGTTGCTGTAAACCAACACACTGAGTTGCTGTAAACCAACACACTGAGTTGCTGTAAACCAACACACTGAGTTGCTGTAAACCAACACACTGAGTTGCTGTAAACCAACACACTGAGTTGCTGTAAACCAACACACTGAGTTACTCTAAACCAACACACTGAGTTGCTGTAAACCAACACACTGAGTTGCTGTAAACCAACACACTGAGTTGCTGTAAACCAACACACTGAGTTGCTGTAAACCAACACACTGAGTTGCTGTAAACCAACACACTGAGTTACTGTAAACCAACACACTGAGTTGATGTAACCCAACACACTGAGTTACTGTAAACCAACACACTGAGTTGATGTAACCCAACACACTGAGTTGCTGTAAACCAACACACTGAGTTGATGTAAACCAACACACTGAGTTGCTGTAAACCAACACACTGAGTTGATGTAAACCAACACACTGAGTTGCTGTAAACCAACACACTGAGTTGCTGTAAACCAACACACTGAGTTACTCTAAACCAACACACTGAGTTGATGTAACCCAACACACTGAGTTGCTGTAAACCAACACACTGAGTTGCTGTAAACCAACACACTGAGTTGCTGTAAACCAACACATTGAGTTGCTGTAAACCAACACACTGAGTTGATGTAAACCAACACACTGAGTTGCTGTAAACCAACACACTGAGTTGCTGTAAACCAACACACTGAGTTGCTGTAAACCAACACACTGAGTTGATGTAAACCAACACACTGAGTTGCTGTAACCCAACACACTGAGTTACTCTAAACCAACACACTGAGTTGCTGTAACCCAACACACTGAGTTACTCTAAACCAACACACTGAGTTGCTGTAACCCAACACACTGAGTTACTCTAAACCAACACACTGAGTTGATGTAAACCAACACACTGAGTTACTCTAAACCAACACACTGAGTTGCTGTAACCCAACACACTGAGCTACTCTAAACCAACACACTGAGTTGATGTAAACCAACACACTGAGTTACTCTAAACCAACACACTGAGTTGCTGTAAACCAACACACTGAGTTGATGTAAACCAACACACTGAGTTGCTGTAAACCAACACACTGAGTTGCTGTAAACCAACACACTGAGTTACTCTAAACCAACACACTGAGTTGCTGTAAACCAACACACTGAGTTACTCTAAACCAACACACTGAGTTGCTGTAAACCAACACACTGAGTTACTCTAAACCAACACACTGAGTTGATGTAAACCAACACACTGAGTTACTCTAAACCAACACACTGAGTTGCTGTAAACCAACACACTGAGTTGATGTAAACCAACACACTGAGTTGCTGTAAACCAACACACTGAGTTGCTGTAAACCAACACACTGAGTTACTCTAAACCAACACACTGAGTTGCTGTAAACCAACACACTGAGTTACTCTAAACCAACACACTGAGTTGCTGTAAACCAACACACTGAGTTGCTGTAAACCAACACACTGAGTTGCTGTAAACCAACACACTGAGTTGCTGTAAACCAACACACTGAGTTGCTGTAAACCAACACACTGAGTTGCTGTAAACCAACACACTGAGTTGCTGTAAACCAACACACTGAGTTGCTGTAAACCAACACACTGAGTTGCTGTAAACCAACACACTGAGTTTCTGTAAACCAACACACTGAGTTGCTGTAAACCAACACACTGAGTTGCTGTAAACCAACACACTGAGTTGCTGTAAACCAACACACTGAGTTGCTGTAAACCAACACACTGAGTTTCTGTAAACCAACACACTGAGTTGATGTAACCCAACACACTGAGTTGCTGTAAACCAACACACTGAGTTGCTGTAAACCAACACACTGAGTTGCTGTAAACCAACACACTGAGTTTCTGTAAACCAACACACTGAGTTGATGTAACCCAACACACTGAGTTACTCTAAACCAACACACTGAGTTGCTGTAAACCAACACACTGAGTTGCTGTAAACCAACACACTGAGTTGCTGTAAACCAACACACTGAGTTTCTGTAAACCAACACACTGAGTTGCTGTAAACCAACACACTGAGTTGATGTAACCCAACACACTGAGTTACTCTAAACCAACACACTGAGTTGCTGTAAACCAACACACTGAGTTGCTGTAAACCAACACACTGAGTTGCTGTAAACCAACACACTGAGTTGCTGTAAACCAACACACTGAGTTGATGTAACCCAGCAATATAGTCTAATTTACCCAGCAGCTGGGTCAAGCGCTCAACACAAGGCGCTGAGTTAGAAGCACCATCCAACCCCGCTGGGTTGAATTAACCTAATGCTATTGTCACGTCCTGAATATCCTGGATATCTAATCTAGTATGTTACATAGTGAATGTGTCACGTCCTGACCAGTAAAGGGGGTCATTTTGTTATTGTAGTATGGTCAGGACGTGGCAGGGGTGTGTTTTTTTTGTGTGTTTCGGGATTTTGGTTTATGTTCTGTTTTCTATTTCTATGTGGGTTTTCTAGTTGTTCTATTTCTATGTTCAGGGTTTTGGTCTGGCCTTCAATTGGAGGCAGCTGTTCCTCGTTGCTTCTAATTGGAGGCCATATTTAAGTAGGGGTTTTTGTCTTGTGTTTTGTGGGTGGTTGTCTCTGTGTATTGTCAGTGTACCGTACCGGTTTTTTTTCCTCGTCGTTCTTTTGTTCAGTGTTTATTTACTTCCAATAAATCAAGATGATGATTCACATACCCGCTGCAGTTTGGTCCGATCATTACGACGAATATGACAGCTATGTTTGGCCAATATTGACCCAGCGCTGGGTTGAATTAACCTAATGCTATGTTTGGCCAATATTGACCCAGCGCTGGGTTGTCAGAATGACCCAAATTGGTTTATTTTTTTAAAACAGCATTTTTTTTGTGTGTAACAATAATTCATTTTTGAAAAAATAATATGAATTGCCATATTAGGCATAACTCAATTTCTACCTTTTTGAAGATGCCAAAATGAAATGTTTTCAGTATCCTCATTTTGTTGTGGGTTTTCTGATTGTTTCAGTGCAACAAGCTTTGGAAGAAGGATTTCCACAGGGCCACCGTCCAAAGTTCACTCATAAAGGCAACAGTTCTGAACTGGGTTTTATTTAGTGTTAATTATAAAAAATTATATTTTAAACTTCCATTGGTTGAACTCTATTGCTCACTTGGCTCATGTAAATACTTCTGTAAATCAAATCAAATTTTATTGGTCACATACACATGGTTAGCAGGTGTTAATGCGAGTGTAGCAAAATGCTTGTGCTTCTAGTTCCGACCGTGCAGTAATATCTTTCAGGTAATCTGACAATTCCACAACAACTACCTTATACACACACAAGCGTAAAGGAATGAATAACAATATGGACATAAAAATATATGGATGAGCGATGGCCGTGCGGCATAGGCAAGATGCAGTATATACATATGAGATGAGTAATGTAGGGTAGTTGTCCCTTTTTAACAGCCTAAGGTCAATATCCCCATAGTTTTCACATTTCTCTTATGTAAATGTTGCAGTTACATAGAAAGATTAAATACACGATTTATTTGGGAAAAAATCCAGTCCTTTCTTCATTACCATGCTGATGATTTCAAATTGTATTGTATTTATTTTTCTGTTAGCAGAATATTCCATCCACATCCCACCAAACATGGGTCTTTCTGTAAACTAGGGTACCGAGGAGGATTTCCTATGATGGACAACTTGTTACAGCTGTTGATGCCATAGATAATAATCTACAAAACAAATTCAAGCCATTACATTGAGAAATAAGGAGGGATCAAAGCATCATTCAATCAAATTCACAAGTTGACTTAACCTATTTATAAGCCTTTATAATGGTTGGTCTCTTGACGGATTTGTCCAAAATCATGTGACATAAAACATTACTTTTTCTGTCCTTGCATTTATGACAAGTTGTCATTATATCATATAGACAAAGAGAGAGATAGTGGGGGTAGAGACAGAGAGAGAGTGGGGGTAGAGACAGAGAGAGAGTGGGGGTAGAAACAGAGAGAGAGTGGGGGTAGAGCCAGAGAGAGAGAGAGGGGGTAGAGACAGAGAGAGAGAGTGAGTTAGTGGGGGTAGAGACAGAGAGAGAGTTGGGGTAGAGACAGAGAGAGAGTGGGGGTAGAGACAGAGAGAGAGAGAGGGGGTAGAGACAGAGAGAGAGAGAGGGGGTAGAGACAGAGACAGAGAGGGGGTAGAGACAGAGAGAGAGAGCGAGTTAGTGGGGGTAGAGACAGAGAGAGAGTTGGGGTAGAGACAGAGAGAGAGAGGGGGGGTAGAGAGAGAGAGCGAGAGAGTGGTGGTAGAGACAGAGAGAGAGAGTTGGGGTAGAGAGAGAGAGAGAGTGGGGTAGAGACAGAGAGAGAGAGCGGGGGTAGAGACAGAGAGAGAGAGTGGGGGTAGAGAGAGAGAGAGAGTGGGGGTAGAGACAGAGAGAGAGAGCGGGGGTAGAGACAGAGAGAGAGAGTTGGGGTAGAGACAAAGAGAGAGAACAAGAGAGTGGGGGTAGAGAGAGAGAGAGAAAGTGGGGGTAGAGAGAGAGAGAGTGGGGGCAGAGACAGAGAGAGAGAGTGGGGGTAGAGAGAGAGAGAGAGATTAGGGTAGAGACAGAGAGAGAGAGAGGGGATAGAGACAGAGAGAGAGAGCGGGGATAGAGACAGAGAGAGATAGTGGGGGTAGAGACAGAGAGAGAGAGCGGGGATAGAGACAGAGAGAGAGAGCGGGGATAGAGACAGAGAGAGAGAGCGGGGATAGAGACAGAGAGAGAGAGCGGGGATAGAGACAGAGAGAGAGAGTGGGGGTAGAGACAGAGAGAGAGAGCGGGGATAGAGACAGAGAGAGAGAGCGGGGATAGAGACAGAGAGAGAGAGCGGGGATAGAGACAGAGAGAGAGAGCGGGGATAGAGACAGAGAGAGAGAGCGGGGATAGAGACAGAGAGAGAGAGCGGGGATAGAGACAGAGAGAGAATCAGGTGGTATGGATATTGAGCTCATGGGCTCCTGAGTTCTTCTGCAAAAAAAATATCATTATAGTTGGATTAATGTAGATAAATTTGGATTTGTTTCACAGGATTTATAGAGGATACTACCCTTTACATCAGGCCTGGGCAACTCCAGTCCTCGGGGACCTAATTGATGTCACACTTTTCCCCCATCCTTAGTAAACACACCTGATTTCAACTAATTGCATTCTAAACTGAAGATCATGATTAGTTGATTTATTGGAGTCAGGTGTGTTAACTGGGACAAAACTGTGGCACCAATCAGGCCCCCCGAGGTCTGGAGTTGCCCAGGCCTGCTCTAAATCTTAACCATCAAACCAAATCAAAATTCCATACCTAAAACCTAGATTTTTGACAAAAGTACCTGAATGGATTCTTACTACCAAGGACTATCAAGAAAAACCTTCTAACAAACCAAACCCATTAGAAATAAAACAGCGGGACCTGATAATACCATCCAACACAACACTGAGTAATACAGCGGGACCTGGTAATACCATCCAACACAACACTGAGTAATACAGCGGAACCTGGTAATACCATCCAACACAACACTGAGTAATACAGCGGGACCTGGTAATACCATCCAACACAACACTGAGTAATACAGCGGGACCTGGTAATACCATCCAACACAACACTGAGTAATACAGCGGGACCTGGTAATACCATCCAACACAACACTGAGTAATACAGCGGAACCTGGTAATACCATCCAACACAACACTGAGTAATACAGCGGGACCTGGTAATACCATCCAACACAACACTGAGTAATACAGCGGAACCTGGTATTACCATCCAACACAACACTGAGTAATACAGCGGGACCTGGTAATACCATCCAACACAACACTGAGTAATACAGCGGGACCTGATAATATCATCCAACACAACACTGAGTAATACAGCGGGACCTGATAATACCATCCAACACAACACTGAGTAATACAGCGGAACCTGGTAATACCATCCAACACAACACTGAGTAATACAGCGGGACCTGATAATACCATCCAACACAACACTGAGTAATACAGCGGAACCTGGTAATACCATCCAACACAACACTGAGTAATACAGCGGGACCTGATAATACCATCAAACACAACACTGAGTAATACAGCGGAACCTGGTAATACCATCCAACACAACACTGGGTAATACAGCGGGACCTGGTAATACCATCCAACACAACACTGAGTAATACAGCGGAACCTGGTAATACCATCCAACACAACAGTGAGTAATACAGCGGGACCTAGTAATACCATCCAACACAACACTGAGTAATACAGCGGGACCTGGTAATACCATCCAACACAACACTGAGTAATACAGTGGAACTTGGGAATACCATCCAACACAACACTGAGTAATACAGCGGGACCTGATAATATCATCCAACACAACACTGAGTAATACAGCGGGACCTGATAATACCATCCAACACAACACTGAGTAATACAGCGGAACCTGGTAATACCATCCAACACAACACTGAGTAATACAGCGGGACCTGGTAATACCATCCAACACAACACTGAGTAATACAGCGGAACCTGGTAATACCATCCAACACAACACTGAGTAATACAGCGGGACCTGGTAATACCATCCAACACAACACTGAGTAATACAGCGGAACCTGGTAATACCATCCAACACAACACTGAGTAATACAGCGGGACCTGGTAATACCATCCAACACAACACTGAGTAATACAGCGGGACCTGGTAATACCATCCAACACAACACTGAGTAATACAGCGGGACCTGGTAATACCATCCAACACAACACTGAGTAATACAGCGGGACCTGGTAATACCATCCAACACAACACTGAGTAATACAGCGGAACCTGGTAATACCATCCAACACAACACTGAGTAATACAGCGGGACCTGGTAATACCATCCAACACAACACTGAGTAATACAGCGGGACCTGGTAATACCATCCAACACAACACTGAGTAATACAGCGGGACCTGGTAATACCATCCAACACAACACTGAGTAATACAGCGGAACCTGGTAATTCCATCCAACACAACACTGAGTAATACAGCGGAACCTGGTAATACCATCCAACACAACACTGAGTAATACAGCGGGACCTGGTAATACCATCCAACACAACACTGAGTAATACAGCGGGACCTGGTAATACCATCCAACACAACACTGAGTAATGCCTGAAGCTACTTCTGAAGTCAAAAAATAAAAGGGCAATAATATCAAGGTAATGTTGTTATGTAAAGCTTAATAAAAAAGGCTACTCAGCTACCAAGCTGCTAGGAGAGAACCGACCTGGCTGCAACTTCAATTAGCACTGAAGTGTGAAGTGAGAGGTGTGAAAACTCTTGAGCCTAACAATGGCAGCAGTTTTAATATAGTAATGGTGCAGGTCATCCTCATGCAGTTCCAGCAGGACTTTTACAGGATCAAAGTGAGAGCACAGCAGGAAAAGCTCTCTCTCTGTGATGACTCCCCCATCCTGAGTGAGTCTGAACACACCTCATGAAACTGTCCTGCAGACGAGGATAGTCACCCACCCAGCACTGAACACACACAGGTCCCACAACTGCACTGCTCCTCAATCATTGGGAGGGATAAATTCACAGAGCTGGAGAGAGACATGGTGGAGCTCAGAGAGCTGGAGAGAGACATGGTGGAGCTCAGAGAGCTGGAGAGAGAGACGTGGTGGAGCTCAGACGGCTGGAGAGAGACGTGGTGGAGCTCTGAGAGCTGGAGAGAGATGTGGTGGAGCTCAGAGAGCTGGAGAGAGACATGGTGGAGCTCAGAGAGCTGGAGAGAGAGACGTGGTGGAGCTCAGAGAGCTGGAAAGAGACATGGTGGAGCTCAGAGAGCTGGAGAGAGATGTGGTGGAGCTCAGAGAGCTGGAGAGAGACATGGTGGAGCTCAGAGAGCTGGAGAGAGACATGGTGGAGCTCAGAGAGCTGGAGAGAGACGTGGTGGAGCTCAGACGGCTGGAGAGAGACGTGGTGGAGCTCTGAGAGCTGGAGAGAGATGTGGTGGAGCTCAGAGAGCTGGAGAGAGACATGGTGGAGCTCAGAGAGCTGGAGAGAGAGACGTGGTGGAGCTCAGAGAGCTGGAGAGAGACATGGTGGAGCTCAGAGAGCTGGAGAGAGATGTGGTGGAGCTCAGAGAGCTGGAGAGAGACATGGTGGAGCTCAGAGAGCTGGAGAGAGACATGGTGGAGCTCAGAGAGCTAGTCCACACAATCCAGACAGAACACGCCCACAAAACAGACCAGAACAACAACACCACCCCAACAAGACCAGGAGGGCAGAAGGTAGAGATGGACGGCTGTCTGAGAGAGCTGGCTGCTCTACGGACTGAGGTGAGAGACCTAAAGGAGGAGGGAGAGAAACACATCCACACAAAAGCCAGAAATTGTTCTCCTCATTGACTCAATTGGTAAATACATTCAAACACAAAGTGGCTAAACTCTGGTGCCCAAACACTAGGCATGCCCTGGAACTGTTGTCAGAGGACAGACAAAGGTCCCCGAGCCACATTATAATTCACATGGGCACAAATGACCTGAGGCCCCAGCAGGAAACGGTGGCATGAGCACTCAAGTTCGTGATTGAAAAAGCGGTTATCTCCACCCTGGTACCACGAAAAGATACCACCGTACAGCGGGTGAATGCGAGACTGTGCCTCAAAACCTAATGTCTACCTGGCGCACCACTCCACCCTGGACTAATGTCTACCTGGCCCACCACTCCACCCTGGACTAATGTTTACCTGGCCCACCACTCCACCCTGGACTAATGTTTACCTGGCCCACCACTCCACCCTGGACTTGAACAGCCTTTACGACCAGGTCCACCTCTACAAGGCAGCAATCACAACTTTTTCCAGGACCCTGAAGGACGTCACCCTCAACCGTAGACCCAGCACCTCACACAGGAGCAACAGAACAACTGACACCCCGCCCAGACTAGCGAGACACCCTCCCAGACCAGCGAGACATCCTCCCAGACCAGCGAGACCCCCTTCCAGACCTGCGAGACCCCCTCCCAGACCTGCGAGACCCCCTCCCAGACCAGCGAGACCCCCTCCCAGACCCGCTCCTGAAGGACCTGCACTGAGAGAACCCACACCAAGAGGACCAACACCCAGACCACAGCATCACCAGCCACACCCCAACCAGCTAAAACCAGCCCAGACAAACCCTGGCCTAGATCAGACCTATGCCCCTTCTACCCCCCCCCCCCCAATTCCCCCCACCCCTTTAGCAAGGACCTCAACATAACAGCCACACATATGCCCAAGCCGTGAGCAGATTAACAGGCCCAACCCCCAATTTTACACCCGCCTAATCCCCATCCTGCGACCTAAGAGGTATGTATCAGATGCTCAACATGCTCTGTTCACACCTACTGTGATGGTCCGGGGCCTAAACCACACAAAAACAACACTAGACACTATGGAACACAATGCTCTTACTATATCATCCTGGAATATACAAGGTCAGAGGTCATCTGCCTTTAGCCTAAAGAGCAGGAACCCAGACTTTATTAAAGAAATCAGAAATAAAGACATTGTCACCCTTCCAGAAACATGGTATAAAGGAGATGGGTCCACTGGTTTCCCTCTAGGTTACAGAGAGCTGGCAGCCCCATCCACCAAACTACCAGATGTGAAACATGGTATAAAGGAGACGGGTCCACTGGTTGCCCTCTAGGTTACAGAGAGCTCGAAGACCCATCCACCAAACTACCAGGTGGGTGGTATAGAGGAGATGGACCCACTGGTTGCCCTCTAGGTTACAGAGAGCTGGTAGTCCCATCCACCACACTACCAGGTGGGTGGTATAGAGGAGACGGACCCACTGGTTGTCCTCTAGGTTACAGAGAGCTGGTAGTCCCATCCACCACACTACCAGGTGTGTAACATGGAAAAGACTCAGGGGGTATGCTAATTTTGTATAGAGCAGACCTAACCCAGTCTATTAAATTAGTCAAAACAGGAACATTTTACATCTGGCTATAAATAAATAAGGAAATTATCTCAACAGAGAAAAATGTCCTTGTGTGCTACCTACATTCCCCCACTAGAATCCCCATACTATAATGATGACGGCTTCTCCATCCTGTAATCCTGGAGGGAGAGATCAACCATTTCCATGCCCAGGGACATGCTTCCCTGTAGCTCAGTTGGTAGAGCATGGTGTTTGCAACACATGGTGTTTGCAACGACAGGGTTGTGGGTTCGATTCCCATGGGGGGCCAGCACAGGAAAAAAAAAGAAAAAAAAGAAATGTATGCATTCACTACTGTAAGTCGCTCTGGATAAGAGTGTCTGCTAAATGACGTAAATGTAAATGACATGTACTAGTCTCTGGTAACCTAAATGCCAGAACTGGACAAGAAACTGACACCCTCAGCACACAGAGGGACAAACAACTACCTGGCGGTGACAGTATTCCCTCCCCCATATGCCCCCCTAGGCACAACTATGAGACGACATAACCAACAAAAATGGGTCACAACTCATGCAGCTCTGTTGCATGCTGGGTATGTACATGGTAGGCTTCCAAGAGACTCCTATGGTAGGTAAACCTATAGCTCATCTCTTGGCAGTAGTACTGTGGACTACTTCATAACTGACCTCAACCTAAAGTCTCTCAGAGCATTCACAGTCAGCCCACTGACACTCATCAAATCACAGTCTACTTGAACAGAACAACACTCAATCATGAGGCATCAAAGCCAAAGGAACTGAATAATATGAATAAATGCTATGGAAGGAAAGTAGTGTAGAAACCTACCAAAAAAAAAACATTTAGGCAACAACAAATTCAATCCCTTTTAGACAACTTCCTGGACAAAACATTCCACTGTAATAGTGAAGGTCTAAACTTGGCAGTAGAGACAGAGAGAGAGTGGGGATAGAGCGAGAGAGAGAGAGAGACAGAAAGAGACTGTCCTCATGAAGGGTCACTTGGAAGTGTTTTCAGTGATAATTGAACTCAGTTTGATTTCATGTCTTAAAGTTTATGACTGGCGGCTCTTGGAAGACTTGGTGTAGTAGCGTATCACTTTGGATGATTCCCCAATTATTTTTTATGATTATTTTACAGTTTTTCTCAATTGCTAAAACACAATTTCTGAAACCTTGCTCCATTTCCTGAAAACATTAAACACAAAACCTCATCTTCAAACACTATTTACATAACCTCTGACTCCTCTCTCAAAATGAAACATTCGCCTCAAAACAGTTTTACCTGTGTTCAAAATCAAACACTGCTCTCAAATCAAAAGCAAAGTGATCAAAATGATATACACTCTCAAGCAGTCAGTAAACAATACACCGAAAAATAGAAAACACATTGTTCAAAACATACAATTCTCAGGGAGAAGTACATTTCTCAGGGAGAAGTACATAAAAAAAATATTCATATTTTTCCATCATTGTCTTTTGATGAACGAAAACATGTTCTATCATAGTAGCTCAAAATTGATCAGAAATTACTACTCTGCTTTGCTCTTTGCAATTTAGTTTTTTGTTCTTCCTCCTCCTTGTACCCCTATTTTTACAGTACTGTACCCTGCATCTCACAAACTTGGCCTTTGTCTCTGTGATACTGCAATTATTGTTCTTTGTTGATATGAACCTGCAACCAGTCAAAATCTATTGAGCAGTCAGTACTGTTAATAAATGGAAAGCACAATGTTCAGGGCCATACAATTTGTCCATTGTACAGTATACAGCCTACAATGCACTCACTGTACTACAGTATACAATACTAAAAGGGACAAAAATCTAAGGAGTAAATATGTGATCAATGTGCTTCTTCTTGTCTTTGGGCTGGGTCAGGCCAGAGCATTTCGTCGACATCACAAGCAATATTGTCCCTCCTGAGGCAACGGGGGAAGAAGCCTCTTGTGTGCCGTATCCAGCCCTGACATGATTCCTCACCTATATCACCACAGGCTAAATCCATGGCTTGCAGCAGATTTACTCTGGTGTAGGGTTGTCTATCATACACTTTCCATCTCCAAGAGGAGAAAAACTCCTCAATCGGATTCAGGAAAGGCGAGTATGGAGGGAGGTACAAGTTCATAAACTGCCCATTGATGTTAAACCATTCCCTTACTTGAGCAGCTCGGTGGAAACTGACATTGTCCCATACTATCACATCGGTGGGAATGGAATTCTCATTTAGCTCTTGACCCTGCTGCTCTTGAACCTGCTGCTCAAATAAAATATCTCTTAGATTGGCAATAAATCTTAGAAGGTGCTGGGTGTTATATGGCCCGAGTAGAACACCATGGTTGCTGATAGCAGCACAGATTGTGACATTGCCACCTCGTTGACCAGGGACTTCAACAATGGCCCACTGTCCAATCATGTTTCGGCCTCTCCTTCTCCTCTTTGTTAGATTGAAACCTGCTTCATCGACAAAGATGAACTCATGGGGTCTGTCCAAGGATTCCAAGTCAAATATTGTCTGTGTAGAAATACAATATACTGTATGTAGGATTTTGTAAGTCGTACAGAGACAGTGCTATACTGTAGAGTACAATTAGGCCTACTGTATGCACTTCTGATTCACATACATTGTCTGTACTGAAGAGTAATGTCATTCACATAGTATGTGTTAGTACTGTAGACAATCTGGATTACAGTAAATGTTTCTGAATGTACACTTACTTCCACATACTGAGCTCGCAGTTCTTTCACCCTTGGTGAGTTGCGCTCAAAAGGTACTCTGTATACTTGTTTCATTCGCATCCTGTTACGATGGAGAACACGGTCAATTGTGGAAATGCTCACACTGTCGATTCCCTGGAAGTGTGTGTTGTCTTGTATCACTTGTTCCTGGATTTCTCTGAGTCGTATTGCATTATCTTGAAGGACCATGCCAACTATAACGGCCTCTTGCTCCCGAGTGAATATAGCTGTCCTTCCACCTGCATGTGGCAGCCTTGCAATTCTACAAAAAGTAGTTGTGCAGTTACAAAACATATTCATGCAGTACAATACATACAGTGATTAACTTTACAAATGTCTATTGAAACAGCTGCATATAGTGTAGTACAGTAAATTAGCAATTACAAAAATACAGTAGCATACTGTACCTGTTCTCTTCTCTGAATGTCCTTACTATGGTGAACACAGAAAATCGGCTCAAATTGGGTTGCACTCTAAGTCCTGCTTCCCTCATTGTCAGTCCATGGACAAGAACATGGTCTATAACTGTTGCTCGAATATCAACAGATATTTCCACTCTTTGTCTTCCTCTTCGTCCTCCTCTTCCTCTTTCTTGCCCTCCTCCTCCTCTTCTTCCTCGTCGCCCACCTCGCATACGCACTCGTCCTCGTCCTCTCACATTGTTTCTTCTTTCCATTCTCAGACTTTCTCCTTCCCACCTTCAACAACCTGTTTGCTCTCTGAACTGGCTTATATTGGTTGTGTTGCATCATTTGAAACAGGTTAAATCAATTTTGAGTGGTTGTGTTCAATCAATGACTTGTGTTCTCTATCTGTATTTGATTGTTGCCACTTGTGTTTACCAGTATGGATGACATGTGCATTAGAGTGCAGAATGTGTTTTGAGAATGAGAATGTGTTTAGAGTTTTGCTGAAAAGTCTAAGTGAGATCTGCAAATTGTGTTTTACCATGTGAAATGGTTTAAGGTATTGATAACAGACTGCATAATTAGCTAAATGAGTCCAGGGAACTGAGAACTTTGTTCAGCCAATGGGTTTTAGTGTTTTAGCCATTGAGAAAAACTGTAATGTTCTCTGCTTCAGAGCTGTATTTTGTAACAAATTACACTCTCTCTGATGTATTTTATTTTACCTTTATTTAACTATGCAAGTCAGTTAAGAGCAAATTCATATTTTCAATGAGAGCCTAGGAACAGTGGGTTAACTAACTTGTTCAGGGGCAGAACAACAGAGTTGTACCTTGTCAGCTCGAGGATTTGAACTTAGAACCTTTCGGTTACTAGTACAATACTCTAACCACTAGGCTACCCTGCCACCCACGAGGCAATCCCCATCGCAACAAGTTCTCTCTGTCAAGTAATCCAGCCCTTATACCTGCATCTTTCAGGACCTGAACGCTGTAGCCCCGATTCAAGAAGCAATTCTCCAATTCAGCAGATTTGACACTGTGGTCTGTTTCCTAATCGCAAATTCTGCGGACTCTTTGGTATTGGCCATATGGAATGTTCTCTTTTAGCCTTTTGGGGTGAAAGCTGTCTGCCTTCAGAATGGTAAGTATTGTAAGTAAAGTAATGGTAAGTAAAGTAAATGTAAATGTAGCTTTTTAGACATCAAGAAAAATGCTATGTCTTGTGCAAATCCAACACCTCTAATCACCCCGAGAACACTGTCCTCACATTGAAGCATGGTGGTGGTAGCATCATGCTGTGGAGATGTTTTTCATCGGCAGGTACTGGGAAACTGGTCAGAATTGAAAGAATGATGGATGGCGCAAAATACAGGGAAATTCTTGTTGGAAACCTGTTTCAGTCTTCCAGAGATTTGAGACTGGGACGGAGGTTCACCTTCCAGCAGGACAATGACCCTAAGCATACTGCTAAAGCAACACTCGAGTGGTTTAAGGGAAACATTTAAATGTCTTGAAATGGCCTAGTCAAAGCCCAGACCTCAATCCAAATGAGAATCTGTGGTATGACTTAAAGATTTCTGTACACCAGTGGAACCCATCCAACTTGAAGGAGCTGGAGCAGTTTTGCCTTGAAGAATGGGCAAAAATCCCAGTGGCTAGATGTGTCAAGCTTTTGAGACATACCCCAAGAGACTTGCAGATGTAATTGCTGCAAAAGGTGTCTCTACAAGTATTGATTTTGGGGGGCTGAATAGTTATGCATGCTCAAGTTTTCAGTTTTTTTGTCTTATTTCTTGCTTGTTTCACAAGAACAAAATATTTTGCATCTTCAAAGTGATAGGCATGTTGTGTAAATCAAATTATACAACCCCCCCCAAAAAATCTATTTTAATTCCTGGTTGTAAGGCAACAAAATATGAAAAATGCCAAAGGGGGGGGGGGGGGGGGGGGGGGGGGGGGGGTGAATACAATCGCAAACCACTGTAAGTGTTAAGAGAAGAGATGAAGAAATGCTAGAACAACGAGTCCCCTCCACTTCCGAAATTCAAATGAATAACACCTGCGATGTCATAATTTGTCCAAATAACCTGAGATAAAAAAAAAATGGAATACTGCTCCTCTTATCCTACACATCTCATTCCGTCCTGGCTGATTATCTTGGTTTTATACATAGAATCTTTCCACAAGAAATTAGTTCATCTCAATCTCTCTGTAAAGCTGTGAATGGAAATGTTTATGTTCAAAACAGCAGTTGTTGAACTACAGACCTCTACCAATCATTGATAATGGATCATTAATGACTTCAGTCTGACTCTGGTTAGAGCGTCTGGAGACCAACTCATATCATCTAAAACTGTTTGACCAAAATAACTCATCTATGTGTTTTACACCCTGTAACCATCACCTCAAGGTTTTGGTCCAGGCTTTTGCAATGGGCAGATAGAGAGAGAGACTAGTTTGTATTGAAATGTCTTGGAAGAGAAAGTGTTGCCTATTTTTTAGTTTTTTTTATTGAACCTTTATTTAACTAGACAAGTCAGTTAAGAACAAATTCTTACTTACAATGACGGCCTACGGGGGAACAGTGGGTTAACTGTCTTTTTCAGGGGCAGAAGGACATATTTGTTTTCTTGTCAGCTCAGGGATTTGATCAAGCAACTTTTTGGTAACTGGCCCAACGTTCTAACCACTACGCTACCTGCCAATGCCCAGAAGGAACATTCTATAACTGAACTGAACTCCCTGACATTTGAAGTGGCACAGTAATTTGTCTGACCTTTACGACCCCGTCGATCACTCTCTCCTCTGAGAAAGTAGTTTCAGGTCAGAGAGGTAAACCATAAGTCAACAATGGATATTCTCTCCCATCCTCAGGCATTATCTACACCCTGTTTCATGTTCTAACGAGCCTCAGCACTCTGACAATTTGACAAGAAGTTATTGTTTAAAAGAAAACACGCTGTGGTTTGTTGAAAACAGCCGGTGTTGGTCTTCTGCCGTCTACCTGAATCCCATTTGGCACCCTGTTCTTGGTGTAGTGCACTACTTTGACCTGGGCTCTTTGAGTTCTGGTAAAAACGTAATGCACTTATTCGGGATTAGGGTGCCATTTGAGACACATATTTAATGTTCCATAGAAAGAAGGGACCATGCAGCTGGGATCAGAGTTAGGACCATGTAGCTGGGATCAGAGTTAGGACCATGCAGCTGGGATCAGAGTTAGGACCATGTAGCTGGGATCAGAGTTAGGACCATGTAGCTGGGATCAGAGTTAGGACCATGTAGCTGGGATCAGAGTTAGGACCATGTAGCTGGGATCAGAGTTAGGACCATGTAGCTGGGATCAGAGTTAGGACCATGTAGCTGGGATCAGAGTTAGGACCATGCAGAGTTATGACCATGCAGCTGGGATCAGAGTTATGACCATGCAGAGTTAGGACCATGTAGCTGGGATCAGAGTTAGGACCATGTAGCTGGGATCAGAGTTAGGACCATGCAGCTGGGATCAGAGTGTATGAATGGGATGTCCCAGTTGGATGAATCGACATTTGATTTATCTAAATGGGAGATCCTATTTACACACAGCAACATTTGATTTATCTAAATGGGAGATCACAGAACCCTGAGACAAGGTATGACAACGCATGCCGAGTTCAGACGTTGTGGTATTGTAAGATTTGTTTTAATGTGTTTTTTTTTTCTTTCTGTAAAACAACCATCCCTGGCCTGTCCTTATAGTCAGGGCGGTATAAAAAACATAAACATAGTTAGAGCTTTGTGTTCTGACAGAATTGTGGATGAACCAGTCTACAATTAGACACAGCAGCGACTGAAAGGTCGTCAGGTCAGGAGGTCATTACATGAACACAGAAAAGCAAACAATGTATTCAACGTGCTCTGCCTCACAGCCTTCACAAACAGCGGTTTAACAAGAGAACCACAGAGGACCCTTCTGATGTGGGCTGAATTCAAAACAGAACCCTGTGCCCTACATGGTATACTATGTTTTGACAAGGGCCCATCAAAAGTAGTGCACTGTATATGGAAGAGAGTGCTATTTGGGATGTCTGGAGGGACGTGGTGGTGTGTTTACACTATGACGCTATGCATTCTGGGCCAGGGGCCGCCAGGGATTTCGCACTGTGTATACTTTCACTGATTGATGAGTTGCATGGAAAAAACACACATGGAGCCTGTTTGAGAGTCTGGAGGGACACGGTGTTGGAACAGAGAGTGTTAGAGAGTCTGGAGGGACACGGTGTTGGAACAGAGAGTGTTAGAGAGTCTGGAGGGACACGGTGTTGGAACAGAGAGTGTTAGAGAGTCTGGAGGGACATGGTGTTGGAACAGAGCCTGTTAGAGAGTCTGGAGGGACACGGTGTTGGAACAAAGAGTGTTAGAGAGTCTGGAGGGACACGGTGTTGGAACAGAGAGTGTTTGAGTGTCTGGAGGGACACGGTGTTGGAACAGACCCTGTTAGAGAGTCTGGAGGGACATGGTGTTGGAACAGAGCCTGTTAGAGAGTCTGGAGGGACACGGTGTTGGAACAGAGAGTGTTAGAGAGTCTGGAGGGACACGGTGTTGGAACAGAGAGTGTTTGAGTGTCTGGAGGGACACGGTGTTGGAACAGACCCTGTTAGAGAGTCTGGAGGGACATGGTGTTGGAACAGAGAGTGTTAGAGAGTCTGGAGGGACACGGTGTTGGAACAGAGAGTGTTTGAGTGTCTGGAGGGACACGGTGTTGGAACAGACCCTGTTAGAGAGTCTGGAGGGACATGGTGTTGGAACAGAGCCTGTTAGAGAGTCTGGAGGGACACGGTGTTGGAACAGAGAGTGTTAGAGAGTCTGGAGGGACACGGTGTTGGAACAGAGAGTGTTAGAGTCTGGAGGGACACGGTGTTGGAACAGAGAGTGTTAGAGAGTCTGGAGGGACACGGTGTTGGAACAGAGAGTGTTAGAGAGTCTGGAGGGACACGGTGTTGGAACAGACCCTGTTAGAGAGTCTGGAGGGACATGGTGTTGGAACAGAGCCTGTTAGAGAGTCTGGAGGGACACGGTGTTGGAACAGAGAGTGTTAGAGAGTCTGGAGGGACATGGTGTTGGATCAGACCCTGTTAGAGAGTCTGGAGGGACACGGTGTTGGAACAGACCCTGTTAGAGAGTCTGGAGGGACACGGTGTTGGAACAGAGAGTGTTAGAGAGTCTGGAGGGACATGGTGTTGGAACAGAGAGTGTTAGAGAGTTTGGAGGGACACGGTGTTGGAACAGAGAGTGTTAGAGAGTCTGGAGGGACACGGTGTTGGAACAGACCCTGTTAGAGTCTGGAGGGACACGGTGTTGGAACAGACCCTGTTAGAGAGTTTGGAGGGACATGGTGTTGGATCAGACCCTGTTAGAGAGTCTGGAGGGACACGGTGTTGGAACAGACCCTGTTAGAGAGTCTGGAGGGACATGGTGTTGGAACAGAGAGTGTTAGAGAGTCTGGAGGGACACGGTGTTGGAACAGAGAGTGTTAGAGAGTCTGGAGGGACACGGTGTTGGAACAGAGAGTGTTAGAGTCTGGAGGGACACGGTGTTGGAACAGAGAGTGTTAGAGAGTCTGGAGGGACACGGTGTTGGAACAGAGAGTGTTAGAGAGTCTGGAGGACCAGTTGGACTACAGCTAACATTGTAGTTAAACCACCAGTGTTCTGGCCTACAGCTAATGTTGTTGTTGATAGAGTGTTCTGTTGTGTATGGTGTACAGATGATCGTTGATCTCTCGTGATTTAAATTTTCATACTCTGCCATTTTGAAAGTCATTCCCCTCCGTCCTTTAATTTTTCTAAGTAAGTCTATATACACACTGCTGTTTGAATGTTACAGTTATTCCCAATTGTTTACACACTAAAATTGAAACTTGAAACGCAATCACCGAAACCTGAAACTCATGTACCAAATCCCTATCCCTAAAGTCTGCAAAATTGCAAGCACAATTCCTGCTTTACACTCAGTTTTCATTTCTATATCACACTTTTTGCAAAACACTACACACAGTTCTCTACATTAGGCACCAACATTCTCAATTAAAATCTCTTTAGTCCCTTTGGAAAGCAACACCAATCACAATGCCAAACACTCTACACCAATTGGTAACACCCACTCCTCACAGTTGTAAACACCAGTTGCTGAATTGTTCACTTAGAAATCAGAGCTTTAAGCACTATAAAAGGCCACAGATGAGCTCTCCTGTTTTGGAGGAAAATGGAAGTCAATGGTGAAGCAAGAGCTAGAGGTGAAGGAGCGAGAGAAGGAGGAGGAAGAGGAGGACAAGGACGACAGAAGGACAGTTGTCTCAGATGAGAATGTAAAATCAGGACCACATTGCTTGACCATGTGCTCAACCATGGATTGAGTATGAGGGAGGCTGGGCAGAGAGTTCAGCCCAACCTGAGCCGCTACACGGTTGCATCTATCATCCGTACATTCAGAAATGAGAACCGGTAAGTTACCTACCATCTACACTATGCTCTTTATGTATGTATGTATACTGTAGTATACTGCAGTCCGACATATCAGTAGGCCTATGTTACTCAGTGATTGTTGGCCGATGTTACAGTAACGTAATTTCATATTGAAAGAAAATAGATTATTTTAGCTTACTGTAACCAATCATATCATATTTGTGGATCTTCTGCAGAACTGAGAGAGGGGCCAGGCCATGGTGGAAGACACCGTTCACACTAGAACAAGAGACAGCTATTGTGAACATGGTGGTGACAAACAATACCATTAGACTACGAGAAATCCAGAACCACATAATTGCAGACAACACAATATTCAATAACATTCACCAGGTGTGTTTGTCTACATTGGACCATGTATTACAGCGCAACCGAATCCGGATGAAACCGGTCTACAGGGCGCCGTTTGAGTGAAACTCAGAGAGGGTTGAGGAACAGCGCTATGAATATGTGCTAGTAAGTTCTATACTGTGAATTTACTATCATATCAGCACTGTACAGACGCATTACAGTACTGTAATCCAGTGTATTGTGCCTCACCATATTGACTGCTCTAGGTCTATGTCACATATTGTCTTGTTGTCTGTTTCGGAGAGTCTTGGAGCTGGATGCCGTTGCAATTCAGCACGTTTATATTTACATGGATGAGGCTGGCTTCAACCTAGCCAAAAGAAGGGGACGGAACATGATTGGCCACCGTGCCACTGTGAATGTCCCTGGAAAGCGTGGAGGGAATTTCACCATGTGCGCAGCAGTTAGCAAGCAAGGCGTCCTCCATCACCATGCCAACCTTGGTCCCTACAACACCACCCTTCTCATCACATTCCTGGACAAACTACATGGCATCCTCATTCTAGCCGAGCAGAGGGGTAGACCAGAGCAGCCTATGTATGTTGTCATCTGGGACGTGAGTTTCCACCGGGCTGCTCTGGTCCGCAACTGGTTCTTCGACCACCCACAATTTATTGTTTTATACCTCCCAACATATTCCTTATTCCTAAACCCAATTGAAGAGTTTTTTTTTCCGGCATGGCGATGGAAAGTGTATGACCGCCATCCCCTCGCAACCTCGAACCTCCTGAGACGGCCCGCAGTCCAGAACCTCCTGAGACGGCCCGCAGTCCGGAAACTCCAGCGACGTTCTCCAGTCCAGAGTTTTCAGCGACGGTCTGCAGTCCAGGGTCTTCAGCGACGGTCTTCAGCGACGGTCTGCAGTCCAGGGTCTTCAGCGATGTTCTTCAGCGACGGTCTGCAGTCCAGGGTCTTCAGCGACGGTCTTCAGCGATGGTCTGCAGTCTAGGGTCTTCAGCGAGGGTCTGCAGTCCAGGGACTTCAGTGACGGTCTGCAGTCCAGGGTCTTCAGCGACGGTCTGCAGTCCAGGGTCTTCAGCGACGGTCTGCAGTCCAGGGTCTTCAGCGACGGTCTGCAGCCCAGAGCCTCCAGCGGCGGCCTGCAGCCCAGAGCCCCCAGCGACGGCCTGCAGTATAGAGCCACCGGCGATGATCTACGGTCCGGTTCCTCCGATGACGATCCACGGTCCGGTGGCACAAAAGCAAAGGGATAAGCGGGCGGACCGGGGGCTACACCCCGAATTGGAGCCGCCACCATGGGTAGATGCCCACCCAGACCCTCCCCTATAGGTTCAGGTTTACGGCCGGGAGTCCGCACCTTTGGGGGGGTACTGTCACGCCCTGACCTGAGAGAGATGATTTATTTCTCTATTTTGTTAGGTCAGGGTGTGGGGTGGGCAGCCTGTGTTAAATTTCTAGGTTGTCTTTTTCTTTAATTGGCCGAGTTATAACCAGTCTTAGGAGGTCAAGTCATTTTTTGAATGGTTTTGCCAGTTGCCCATCCTTCTCCCTCTTCTCCCGACACTAGGGCCTTCTCTGATCATTCTCCCGACACTAGGGCCTTCTCTGATCATTCTCCCAACACTAGGGCCTGCTCTGCTCAGTCTCCCGACACCAGGGCCTGCTCTGATCATTCTCCCGACACTAGGGCCTTCTCTGATCATTCTCCCGACACTAGGGCCTGCTCTGCTCAGTCTCCCGACACCAGGGCCTGCTCTGATCAGTCTCCCAACACTAGGACCTTCTCTGCTCATTCTCCCAACACTAGGGCCTGCTCTGATCAGTCTCCCGACACCAGGGCCTGCTCTGCTCAGTCTCCCGACACCAGGGCCTGCTCTGATCATTCTCCCGACACTAGGGCCTGCTCTGCTCAGTCTCCCGAACCAGGGCCTGCTCTGCTCAGTCTCCCAACACTAGGGCCTGCTCTGCTCAGTCTCCCGACACCAGGGCCTGCTCTGCTCAGTCTCCCGACACCAGGGCCTGCTCTGATCAGTCTCCCAACACTAGGGCCTTCTCTGATCATTCTCCCGACACCAGGGCCTGCTCTGATCATTCTCCCGACACTAGGGCCTGCTCTGCTCATTCTCCCGACACCAGGGCCTGCTCTGCTCAGTCTCCCGAACCAGGGCCTGCTCTGATCAGTCTCCCAACACTAGGACCTTCTCTGATCATTCTCCCGACATTGGAAGGTGCAGTGGCCAGTTGATAATGACTCCGATTAATTGCCTCGAAACTGAATCTAAACTATAACGAAACAGATTTCACCCATATAAACAACAGATTAAATAAATGAAGTAGAGTATGAGAAGGGGATAACGGTTCAACTGATGACCGAGGGGAAGCAAAAGCTGCATCATTAAGCAATCACCAATGTAATTACCAATTCTATTGTACTGGTATATTGTAATTATAATCTCTAAGTGGTATGTACCATATATCATTCCACCAAATCCAAGCAGTCTTATTAGTCTAGTCTGTCCTACTAGGAGTACACAGTGAGAGCAAAAGCGTAATTTACAACGTCAAGAAGACCAAGAAAACCAAAGAGGAATGGATGCAGATGCTGCGTTAATGGATGCGTTAGCTACAAGTTCTGAATGAAAACGTCTCAGACGGTGGGGAAGAAATGAATCGTGACAACTCCGATGATTATTCTTCTGATTCTGAGCCTCAGCCGGGACTTACACCTCTGACATTTAAACTCCATAAAGCCGGAATGGTGAGCACTGAGCAAGTGTCTGCACCACCGCCAAATTAAATGGTGAGATAGGAGAGAGGAAGGGACAACACCGTTTCGGGAAAAATATCCACATCAGGCAGCAGGTGAGCAAGTGTTGGAGAATGTAGTGATGAGGCTTGTGGAAAGTTATGTTGGCAAGGGGAGAAATGTCACCATGGACAATTTCTTGACTTCACTGTCATTGGCGAACAATTTGCTTGCAGACAAGGCAAGAAATAAGATTTCTGTCATGAACCGCATGCATCTAATTGGCAGGGGCACAATAAAGTGAAAAACGGATACTATTACGCACTACAACCAAACACATTACCAAAAGTATATCAACAACTGCTCGTCAAACATCTAATTTCAAAATCATTGGCAGTAATATGGAGTTGGTCCCCCCTTTGCTGCAATAACAACCTCCACTCTTCTGGGAAGGCTTTCCACTAGATGTTGGAACATTGCTGCAGGGGGCTTGCTTCCATTCAGCCACAAGAGCAGTCATTGTTCCAATTCATCCCAAAGGTTTCCAATGGGGTTGAGGTCAGGGATCTGTGAATGCCAGTCAAATTCTTCCACACTGTTCTCAACAAACCATTTCTGTATGGACCTCACTTTGTGCATGGGGGCATTGTCATGCTGAAACAGGAAAAGGCCTTCCCCAAACTGTTGCCACAAAGTTGGAAGCAAAGAATCGTCTAGAATATCATTGTAGCGTTAAGATTTCCCTTCCCTGGAATAAAAAGGGGCCTAGCTCGAACCATGAAAAACAGTATTCCTTCTCCACCAAACATTACAGTTGGTACTATGCATTCAGGCAGGTTGTAAGAATTGATGCTGGTAGGCGAGAAGCAAGTACAGGGATTGAACATTTAATTAATAACAGACATAGAACAGGACAGTACAGCGACTGGACATGAAAAGATAACAACATTATGCTGACGCGGGGAACCAGACAGATATAGATGGGGCAATCGACAAAGAGTCCAGGTGAGTCCAATGAGCGCTGATGCGCGTAATGATGGTGCCAGGTGTGCGTAAGGAAGGGCAGCCTTGCACCCTCGAGCGCCAAATAGGGAGGGACCAGACGTGACACAGGTAGCGTTCTCCTGGCCAAACCCAGATTCGTCCTGTTGGACTGCCAGATGGTGAAGCGTAATTCATCCCTCCATAGAACACGCTTCCACTGCTTCAGAGTCCAATACAGGTCCAATAACTCCAGCCAAGACTGGCATTGCACATTGTGATATTAGGTTTGTGTGCGGCTGCTCAGCCATGGATACCCATTTCATGAAGCTCGATTAAAATATACAGTGAAAACAATAGTGGTCCTAAAACGGAGCCTTGAGGAACACCGACATTTACAGTTGATTGGTCAGAAGACAAACCATCAACAGAGACAAACTGATATCTTTCCGACAGATAAGATCTAAACCAGGCCAGAACTTGTCCGTGTAGACCAATTTGGGTTTCCAATCTCTCCAAAGGAATGTGGTGATCGATGGTATCAAAAGCAGCACTAAGGTCTAGGAGCACAAGAACGGATGCAGAGCCTCAGTCTGACGCCATTAAAAGGTCATTTGCCACCTTCACAAGTGCAGTCTCAGTGCTATGATGGGGTCTAAAACCAGACTGAAGCATTTCGTATACATTGTTTGTCTTCAGGAAGGCAGTGAGTTGTAGCACAACAGCTTTTTCAATTTCTTTGAGAGGAATGGAAGATTCGATATAGGCAGATAGTTTTTTATATTTTTTGGGTCAAGGTTTGGCTTTTTCAAGAGAGGCTTTATTACTGCCACTTTTAGTGAGTTTGGTACACATCCGGTGGATAGGGAGCCATTTATTATGTTCAACATAGGAGGGCCAAGCACAGGAAGCAGCTCTTTCAGTAGTTTAGTTGGAATAGGGTCCAGTATGCAGCTTAAAGGTTTAGAGGCCATGACTATTTTCATCAATGTGTCAGGAGATATAGCATTAAAAGACTTTAGTGTCTCCCTTTATCCTAGGTCCTGGCAGAGTTGTGCAGACTCAGGACAACTGAGCTTTGGAGAAATACACAGATATAAAGAGGACTCCGTAATTTGCTTTCTAATGATCATGATCTTTTCATCAAAAAGTTCATGAATTTATCCCTGCTGAAGTGAAAGCCTTCCTCTCTTGGGGAATGCTGCTTTTTAGTTAGCTTTGCGACATTATCAAAAATACATTTTTGATTGTTCTTATTTTCCTCAATTAAGTAAGAAAAATAGGATGATCGAGCATCAGTGAGGGCTCTTCGATACTGCACGGTAGTCTTTGCAAGCTAATCGGAAGACTTCAAGTTTGGTGGAGCCATTTCCGTTCCAATTTTCTGGAAGCTTGCTTCAGAGCTTGGGTATTTTCTGTATACCAGGGAGCTAGTTTCTTATGACAAATTATTTTTGTTTTTAGGGGTGCGATTGCATCTAGAGTATTACAAAAGGTTAAATTTAGTTCCTAGGTTAGGTGGTTAACCGATTTTTGTACTCTGATGTCCTTGGGTAGGTGGAGGGTTTCTGGAAGGCCAACTAGGAATCTTTGGGTTGTCCGAGAATTTATTGCACGGCTTTTGATGATCCTTGCTTGGGTTCTGAGCAGATTACTTGTTGCGATTGCAAACGTAATAAAATGGTGGTCCGGTAGTCCAGGATTATGAGGAAAAACATTAAGATCCACAATATTTATTCCACGGGACAAAACTAGGTCCAGAGTGTGACTGTGGCAGTGACTAGGTCCGGAGACATGTAGAACAAAACCCACTGAGTCGATGTTGGCTCCGAAAGGCCCAGGAGGCCTGTAAACAGTAGCTGTAAAAAAGTGATTGAGTTGACTGCATAGATTTCATGACTATCAGCTCAAAAGACGAAAATGCAGTCTTTTGTTTTTTTGTAAATTGAAATTTGCTATCGTAAATGTTAGCAACACCTCCGTCGTTGCGAGATGCACGAGGGATATGGTCACCAGGAGGTGAAGCCTCATTCAATACAGTTAATTCATCAGGCTTAAGCCATGTTTCAATCAGGCCAATCACATCAAGATTATGATAAATTATTAGTTAATTGACTATAGCTGCCTTGGAAGTGAGGGATCTAACATTAAATAGACCTATTTTGAGATGTGAGATATCACAATCTCTTTCAATAATGACAGGAATGGAGGAGTCTTTTTTCCAGTGAGATTGCTAAGGCGAACACCGCCATGTTTAGTTTTGCCCAACCTAGATCGAGGCACAGACACGGTCTCAATGGGGATAGCTGAGCTGACTACACTGACTGTGCTAGTGGCAGACTCCACTAAGCTGGCAGGCTGGCTAACAGCCTGCTGCCTGGCCTGCACCCTATCTCATTGTGGAGCTAGGGGAGTTAGAGCCCTGTCTATGTTCGTAGATAAGATGAGAGCACCCCTCCAGCTAGGATGGAGTCCGTCACTCCTCAGCAGGCCAGGCTTGGAAGAGGGCCAATTTATCTACAAATTCTATCTTTTGGGAGGGGCAGAGAACAGTTTTCAACCAGCGATTGAGTTGTGAGACTCGGCAGTAGAGCTCATCACTACCCCTAACTGAGAGGGGGCCAGAGACAATTATTAGATGCCGACACATCTTTCTAGCTGATTTACACGCTGAAGCTATGTTGCACTTGGTGACCTCTGACTGTTTCATCCTAACATCGTTGGTGCCGACGTGGATAACAATACCCCTATACTCTCTACACTCGCCAGTTTTAGCTTTAGCCAGCACCATCTTCAGATTAGCCTTAACGTCGGTAGCCCTGCCCCCTGGTAAACAGTGTATAATCGCTGGATAATTCGTTTTAAGTCTAATACTGCGGGTAATGGAGTCGCCAATGACTAGGGTTTTCAATTTGTCAGAGCTAATGGTGGGAAGCTTCGGCGTCTCAGACCCCGTAACGGGAGGAGGAGAGACCAGAGAAGGCTCTCCACACAGGGCATCTGAACACACAAAATACATTTTGATGATTTTCATAAAATTTGGGGTGTTTCATTTAACTTTGTACACCTGTGGTGTTCCTGGTCAAAAATGACCAGGTCATTAGTAATGAATGGGTGAGACTACAATTAGTGTCTAAAACTGAGTTCAGGCAATGCCCATTCATCAGATGGACACACTTCCTCTCCCAGACCCCCACATGCATGTGTGTTTTAGCACACACACACACACACACACACACACACACACACACACACACACACACACACACACACACACACACACACACACACACACACACACACACACACACACACACACACTCCCCTTCTTGGCTTCCATGGCAACCCCCTCGGGAACCTTTCCCCAATAGAATCCTTCCCCCACGGGGACCACACCTGTTGGCATTCTCACAAACAATCGCAACATTGTTTCAATAATATATTGTCAGGCTGTGGGTAACTGGTGCATGGAATCAGAGATGAGTGTACAAGGTAATTTATTCCACGAACAGCATCAGTATAAAACAAATACTAAAGGTGCGTGAAATAACCAGTCACTCGTAAATAACGGGCGTAATAACGAACCCGGCAAACAATACCAGCCAACAAGTAACGACCTGAACATTATAAACAAACACGCACACAAACATAGGGGAAACAGAGGGTTAAATAATGAACATGTAATGGGGGAATAAAAACCAGGTGTGTAGAAAACAAAGACAAAACAAATGGAAAATGAAATGTAGATCGGCGATGGCTAGATAGTTGGTCACGTCGACCGCCGAACGCCGCCCGAACAAGGAGAGGGACCGACTTCACAATTCATTCTGTGGCAGCACAATGACCAAACGATATACTGTATGTGAGGCTCTTGATAATATCTTTGATCATGACACTGGTGAGGAGGAGAGAGTCCTTGTTAAACTTTGACACAAAGTAGTCTGTGATAAATAGCACAATATGTTTCATCTGAGTTTTTGTCAAAATAAGCCGTACATTATACTATTTCATAAATAACCATTTTATGTTGCCAATTATTTTAACGATTACGTCATTGGCAAAGTGGGCAAACTTAGGCAGGAAATGCCAACAATGAACATTGAGCAATTGTATTCATGCATATTGTAACGAATAATGAAAGAAAAGCATTGAAAGTTTGAATTTTGTAAAGTTATTGTGGGAGAGGTGGAAACATTATTGTTATTGACAATTTAGATGGAGAGCTACTGAGGATGGTAGCTGACTCTATAGCCACTCCTATCTGTCATATCTTTAATCTGAGCCTAGAGGAAAGTCTTTGTCCTCAGGCCTGGAGGGAAACCAGAGTCATTCCGCTACCCAAGAGTGGTAAAGTGGCCTTTACTGGTTCTAACAGCGCACCAATCAGCTTGCTGCCAGCTCTTAACAGTTGGAAAAAATTGTGTTTGGCCAAATACAATGCTATTTCTCGGTAAACAAATGAACAACAGACGTTCAGCATGCTTATAGAGAAGGGCACTCAACATGTACTGCACTGACACAAATGACTGATGATTGGTTGAAAGAAGTTGATAATAAGGAGATTGTGGTTGCTGTACTGTTAGATTTCAGTGCAACCTTTGATATTATTGACCATAACCTGTCGTTGATATGTGTTATGGCTTTTCAACCTCTGCCATATCGTAGATTCAGACCTATCTATTTAATAGATTAAGCAGATAAAAAACAGATAAAGCAACACCTCACGGCACAGCGCCTCTTCCCTATTGGACCTAGATAGTTTGTGTGTATATATTGATGTGGAGGCTACATGTGCCTTTTACATTTTGTTTTATGTAGTTCTGTCCTTGAGCTGTTCTTGTCTATTGATGTTCTGTATTATGTCATTCTATATTATGTTTCATGTTTTGTGTGGACCCCAGGAAGGATCCCTTAATGTGGATCCTAATAAACAATAATACTATACTCCTCTGTAAACTGGTCATCTCTGTATACCCGTCACAAGACCCACTGGTTGATGCTTACTTATAAAACCCTGATGCAGCCCTCATCCTCCACATACAACACCCGTTCTGCCAGTCACATTCTGTTAAAGGTCCCCAAAGCACACACATCCCTGGATCGCTCCTCTTTTCAGTTCGCTGCAGCTAGCGACTGGAACGAGCTGCAAAAAAACACTCAAACTGGACTGTTTTATCTTCATCTCTTTATTCAAATACTCAATGATGGACAGTTGTGGCTGCTTTGTGTGATGTATTGTTGTCTCTACTTTCATTCCCATTGAACTGTTGTCTTTAATGTTTAACCATGTTATTTTGCTGCTGACATGTTGTGTTGCTACCATGTTGTGTTGCTACCATGCTGTGTTGCTACCATGCTGTGTTGTCATGTGTTGCTACCATGTTGTGTTTCTACCATGCTGTGTTTCTACCATGTTGTGATGCTACCATGCTGTGTTGCTACCATGCTGTGTTGTCATGTGTTGCTACCATGTTGTGTTGCTACCATGTTGTGTTGCTACCATGCTGTGTTGCTACCATGTTGTGTTGCTACCATGCTGTGTTTCTACCATGCTGTGTTGTCATGTGTTGCTACCATGTTGTGTTGCTACCATGTTGTGTTGCTACCATGCTGTGTTGCTACCATGTTGTGTTGCTACCATGTTGTGTTCCTACCATGTTGTGTTGCTACCATGCTGTGTTGCTACCATGCTGTGTTGTTGTCTTTGGTCTCTCTTTCAGTAGTGTTGTGGTGTCTTTTTTTGTCGTGATGTTTGTTTTGTCCTATATTTATATACAGTATATATATATATATATATATATATATATATATATATATACAGTATATATATATATATATATATATACATTTTATTTTTTATTTTTTTAATCCCAGCCCCCGTCTCCGCAGGAGGCCTTTTGCCTTTTGGTAGGCCGTCATTGTAAATAAGAATTTGTCTTAACTGACTTGCCTAGTTCAATAACGGTTAAACAAAAAATAAAATTATATAAATGGTATATTAATACAACGCTCTTCTGTTCCGTAGTTCTACAACATGTTTGACTTGGCTGTTATCAACACACACGTGTTGTTCAAGCAGTGAATGAACAACACCATGCCCAGGAGACACTTCATCATGAGAGACATGAGGGCCAAGGCATCAAAGATTCCACGAAAGACTTTGCGCGAGGCAAATTGAGCACAGCTCCCGGGGAGGAGACAGTGCCAGGTCGCCAGATGCACAAATAACAATAACCAAAGACACATGTGTCACATGAAAGCGACATGTTTGTGAGAAGTGTGTCAAGCAAGTGTGACTGACGAAGATTTGTGTCGACTGTTGGGACAAGGGTTAAACAATAAATGAAATCCAAATGATGTGTGAAAACGTACAGAAAGTATTCAGATCCCTTGACTTTTTTCCACATTTTGTTACATTACAGTTTTCTTCAATCTACACACACTATCCCATACAGTAGGGGAAAAAAGTATTTGATCCCCTGCTGATTTTGTACGTTTTCCCACTTACAAAGAAATGATCAGTCTATCATTTTAATAGTAGATTTATTTGAACAATGAGAGACAGAATAACAACAAAAAAGTCCAGAAAAACGCATGTGAAAAATGTTATAAATTGATTTGCATTTTAATGAGGGAAATAATTATTTGACCCTTTTGCAAAACATGACTTAGTACTTGGTGGCAAAACCCTTGTTGGCAATCACAGAGGTCAGATGTTTCTTGTAGTTGGCCACCAGGTTTGCACACACCTCAGGAGGGATTTTGTCCCACTCCTCTTTGCAGATCTTCTCCAAGTCATTAAGGTTTCGAGGCTGACGTTTGGCAACTCGAACCTTCAGCTCCCTCCACAGATTTTCTATGGGATTAAGGTCTGGAGACTGGCTAGGCCACTCCAGGACCTTAATGTGCTTCTTCTTGAGCCACTCCTTTGTTGCCTTGGCCGTGTGTTTTGGGTCATTGTCATGCTGGAATACCCATCCACGACCCATTTTCAATGCCCTGGCTGAGAGAAGGAGGTTCTCACCCAAGATTTGACGATACATGGCCCCGTCCATCGTCCCTTTGATGCGGTGAAGTTGTCCTGTCCCCTTAGCAGAAAAACACCCCCAAAGCATAATGTTTCCACCTCCATGTTTGACGGTGGTGATGGTGTTCTTGGGGTCATAGGCTGCATTCCTCCTCCTCCAAACACGGCGAGTTGAGTTGATGTCAAAGAGCTCCATTTTGGTCTCATCTGACCACAACATTTTCACCAGTTGTCCTCTGAGTCATTCAGATGTTCATTGGCAAACTTCAGACGGGCATGTATATGTATTCTTGAGCAGGGGGACCTTGCGGGCGCTGCAGGATTTCAGTCCTTCACAGCGTAGTGTGTTACCAATTGTTTTCTTGGTGACTATGGTCCCAGCTGCCTTGAGATCATTGACAAGATCCTCCCGTGTAGTTCTGGGCTGATTCCTCACCGTTCTCATGATCATTGCAACTCCACGAGGTGAGTACTTGCATGGAGCCCCAGGCCGAGGGATATCGACAGTTCTTTTGTGTTTCTTCCATTTGCGAATAATCACACCAAATGTTGTCACCTTCTCACCAAGCTGCTTGGCAATGGTCTTGTAGCCCATTCCAGCCTTGTGTAGGTCTACAATCTTGTCCCTGACATCCTTGGAGAGCTCTTTGGTCTTGGCCATGGTGGAGAGTTTGGAATCTTGATTGATTGCTTCTGTGGACATGTGTCTTTTTTACAGGTAACAAACTGCGGTTAGGAGCAATCCCTTTAAGAGTGTTTTCCTAATCTCAGCTCGTTACCTGTATAAAAGACACCTGGGAGCCAGAAATATTTCTGATTGAGAGGGGGTCAAATACTTATTTCCCTCATTAAAATGCAAATCAATTTATAACATTTCTTACATGCGTTTTTCTGGATATTTTTGTTGTTATTCTGTCTCTCACTGTTCAAATAAACCTACCATTAAAATTATAGACACATCCTTTCTTTGTCAGTGGGCAAACGTACAAAATCAGCAGGGGATCAAATACTTTTTTCCCCCACTGTAATAGCAAAGTGAAAACAGGTTTTTAGAAATGTTTGCTAATTTATTACAAATTAAAAGACATACCTTATCGTAGAATGTACTAAATTGTTTTTTCCCCCTCATCAATCTACACAAAATACCCTGTAATGACAAAGAAATGTCTACTAATTTATAAAAAATAAAACACTGAAATATCACGTTTACATAAGTATTCAGACCCTTTACTCAGTACTTTAGTGAAGCACCTTTGGCAGAGATTACAGCCTCAAGTCTTCTTGGGTATGACTCTACAACCTTGGCACACCTGTATTTGGGAAGTTTATCCCATTCTTCTCTGCAGATCCTCTCAAGTTCTGTCAGGTTGGATGGGGAGCGTCGCTGCACAGCTATTTTCAGGTCTCTCCAGAGATGTTCGATCGGGTTCAAGTCCGGGCTCTGGCTGGGCCACTCAAGGATATTCAGAGACTTGTCCCGAAGCCATTCCTGCGTTGTCTTCACTGTGTACTCAGAGTTGTTGTCCTGTTGGAAGGTAAACCTTTGCCCAAGTCTGAGGTCCTAAGCGCTCTGGAGCAGGTTTATATCAAGGATATTTCTGTACTTTGCTCTGTTCATCTTTCCCTTGATCCTGACTAGTCTTCCAGTCCCTGCTGCTGAAAAACATCCCCAAAGCATGATTCTGCCACCACCATGCTTCACGGTAGGGATGGTTCGAGGTTTCCTCCAGTTTCGCCAGGCAGCCAGCTTTAGGAAGAGTCTTGGTGGTTCTAAACTTCTTCCATTTAAGAAAGATGCAGGACACTGTGTTCTTGGGGACCTTCAATGCTGCAGACATATTTTGGTACCCTTCCCCTGATCTGTGCCTCGACACAATCCCGTCTCGGAGCTCTATAGACAATTGTCTCGACCTCATGACTTGGTTTTTGCTCTGGCATGCACTGTCAACATTTGGACCTTATATAGACAGGTGTGTGCCTTTTCAAATCATGTCCAATAAATTGAATTTACCACAGGTGGACTCAAGGATGATCAATGGAAGCAGGACGCACTTGAGCTCAATTTTGAGTCTCATAGCAAAGGGTCTGAATACTTATATAAATAAGGTAAAACCTGTTTTTGCTTTTTCATTTTTTCGTTATGAGGTATTGTGATGTCATTATGGGGTATTGTGATGTCATTATCGGGTATTGGTGGAACAAGCTCCCTCACGACGCCAGGACAGCGGAGTCAATCACCACCTTCCGGAGACACCTGAAACCCCACCTCTTTAAGGAATACCTGGGATAGGATAAAGTAATCCTTCTAACCCCCCCCTACCCTCCCCCCAAAAAAAGATATAGATGTACTATTGTAAAGTGGTTGTTCCACTTGATATCATAAGGTGAATTCACCAATTTGTAAGTTGCTCTGGATAAGAGCGTCTGCTAAATAACGTAAATGTAAATGTAATGTATTGTGTGTAGATTGATGAGGAAAAACATTTATGTAATACATTTTAGAATAAGGCTGTAACGTAACAAAATGTGAAAAAAGGGAAGGGGTCTGAATACTTTTCGTTTGCAGAGTGTAGTAGCTGATACAACAGACAGGACCATCAGCATGTAGACACCTGTGACTCCACATATCCTGATTCCACCATCCTTCTTAGAATCATATCAAATCTTATTCATCCATACACATATTTAGCCGATGTTATTGGTCAACTACACATATTTAGCCGATGTTATTGCGGGTGTAGCAAAGTGCTTGTGTTCCTAGCTCCAACAGTGCAGTAGTATCTAAAAACAATACACACAAATCTAAAAGTAAAAGAATGGAATTAAGAAATATATAAATATTAGGGCGAGCAATGTTGGTGTGGCATTGACTAAAATACAGTAGAATAGAATACAGTATATACATATGAGATGAGTAAGGCAGTATGTAAACATTTTTAAAGTGATTATTGTTCCATTATTAAAGTGGCCAGTGATTCCATGTATATGTATAAAGGGCAGCAGCCTCTCAGGTGCAGGGTGGAGTCGCTGGGTGGAAGCCGGGTAGTGACGGCTTTTTAACAGTCTGATGGCCTTGATATTTTTTTTCAGTCTCTCGGTCTCAGCTTTTATGCAGCTGTACTGACCTCTCCTTCTGGATGATAGTGGGGTGAACAGGCCGTGGCTTGGGTGATTGATGTCCTTGATGATTTTTTTTATTTTGGCCTTCCTGTGACATCAGGTGCTGTAGGTGTACCTATTGCCTGACAGGATGCTCTCAGTTGTGCATCTGTAAAAGTTTCTAAGGTCTTATGGGCCAAGACACATTTCTTCAGCCTCCTGAGGTTAAAGAGGAGCTGTTTCAGGTGGACCATTTCAGATTGTCAGTAATTTGCAGTGGCGTAAAGTACTTAACTAGCCTCTCAAAGCATTTCATGGTGACAGAAGTGAGTGCTACGGGGCGATAGTCATTTAGTTCAGTTACCTTTGGCTTTCTTGGGTACAGGAACAATGGTGGACATCTTGAAGCGAGTGGGAACAACAGACTGGCATAGGGAGAGATTGAATATGTCCGTAAACAGTCCTGCAAGCTAGTCTGCGCATGCTCCGAGGACACGGCTAGGGATGCCGTCTGGGCAACGGGCTGGTTTTCCCTTTGTAATCCGTGATTGTCTGTAGACCCTGCCACATACGTCTCGTGTCTGAGCCTTTGAATTGCGACTCCACTTTGTCTCTGTACTGACGTTTTGCCTGTTTGATTACCTACGGAGGGAATAACTACACTGTTTGTATTTGACCATATTCTCTGTCACCTTGCCATGGTTAAATGCGGTTGTTCGCGCTTTCAGTTTTGCGCGAATGCTGCAACCATCTACCCATGGTGTCTGGTCTGGGTAGGTTTTAATAGTCACCATGGGAACAACATCCCCTATACACTTCCTAATGAACTCTGTCACTGTGTCTGTGTAAGCATCAATGTTATTCTCAGAGGCTACCCGGAACATATCCCAGTCCATGCGATCAAAACAATCTTGAAAAATGGATTACAATTGGTCAGACCAGCGTTGAATAGACCTTAGCACAGCTACTTCCTGTTTGAGTTTCTGCCTATGGGAAGGGAGGAGAAAAATTGGGTCGTGATCTGATTTTCCAAACGGAGGATGGGGGAGGGCCTTGTAGGCATCTCAAAAAAGGTGAGTAGCAGTGGTCTAGTGGTTTCCCTAAGAGAGTACTACAGTCAATGTGTTGGTAGAACTTCGGTAGCATTTCCTCAAATTAGCTTTGTTTAAAATCCCTAGCTACAATAAATGCGACCTCAGCATATGTCGTTTCCAGTTTGCATAAAGTCCAGTCCAGGATTTGAGTTTCTGTATGTTATCACAATCACACCATGAGTAGTTAATCATGAAGCATACTCCCATCTTTCTTCTTCCCTGAGAGTTCTTTATTCCTGTCTGCGCGATGAATTGAGAACCCAGCTGGCTGTATGGACAGGGAAAGTATATCCGGAGAGGGCCATTATTCTGTGAAACAGAGTACGTTACGGTCCCTAATGTCTCTCTGGGAGGAGATCCTCGCTCTGAGCTCATCTACTTTATTATCCAGAGACTGAACATTAGCGAGTAATATACTCAGAAGTGGTGGATGGTGTGCCCACCTCCTGAGTCGGACTAGAAGTCCACTCCGAATACCTCTTCTCCGGACGGTGGCTACTTGGACTGAGAACCCAGCTGGCTGTATGGACAGGGACAAGTTAAATTAAATTGCCCTGGGGAGGTATGAACAAAGGATCTAATTCGGGAAAGTTGTATTCCTGGTCGTAATGAAGTTGAGTTACTGCTGCTCTGATATCCAAAAATGATTTCCGGCTGTACGTAATAACACAAAAAACGTTCTGGGCTAATAATGTAAGAAATAAGACACAAAAAAAATAAAATACTGCAAAGTTGCTTAAGCGCTAGAAGCAGAGCTGCCATGTCTGTTAGTGCCATCTTGCATCTTAAGGACTGGTACGATGGGCGTTGTCCATTCACTCACTCTGGCCGGTTCCAGTACTTTGTTCTGCGTCCAAGTCACCCTCGACTTTTTGGTCTGATAGCATAAGGTACGGGTTGTGTGTTCAGAAACTTTGGTTTGCTTTCTGGCTTAATGCTAACCTTCACAGTAATGTATTTCATAATACCCAGCTCTCCCTTAAATACTTCTATATGTTTCTTTAAGATGACAGGTAGGTCTGTGTCTCCATGTGTCATTGTATTTATTGATGGCCAGTCCAGTGTCATTTTCTCCAACCACGAACTTCCCAGGTGCGATGGATAGTCTCTTTTCACGACGTAGAGTAACAACTTTTCAGTTTGTCCGTTTAAATAAAACTGTGACCTCAGTGATGACTCTCACAGAGACAGATTCACCTGTGTAAGTCTTTAACGCGATGTGTGCAGGCTGAAAGTTTCAGTGTCTTTTCGTAGCGTCTGACACCAGAGATACAGCTGCCCCTATGTCAATCTCCATACCCACCGCCTGAACCTCTAGCAAGGGAGAAACATCATAACCATGTGACACCCGCTTCTAGCAACAGCCAATATATTCAGCTTAATTTCCTGATGAGTGACTCACCTCGGTGTTCTCTACAGCACGTCTCTTTTTCTTTTATTGAAATGTCTCTTTCTTGTTTTCAGTTGTTGACGTTTTCTCTGAGCTCTTCTGTTTCTGTAGGCTTGTTCGATACCGTTTGACCACAGGTTCTATACTTCCATCAGCATGTAGACACCTGATGTCCTTCCATCAGCATGTAGACACCTGATGTCTCGCTTTGCCACAGCATGTGCATTTATTTCCCAGTCTCAGATGTTCAGTTGCAACTCTGTGCACTTTTCCTGATGAACTTAACTGCTGAGTCTCTTTAGTAGCTAGTACCATGCACACACTGACTTCAATGGCCTTTGCCCAGGTCAGATTGATTTCAGTCAAAAGTCTCTTTGTGTAGCTTCACTCCGTAGCCCACATAATTGTCTGTCTCTAATGGTGTCATTTAGAACGTTGTAAACTCACAGTACTCTGATATTTTCTTTAATGCAGAAGCAAACGTTGTTAGTGATTCTCCCTCTTCCTGATTGGTTCTGTGGAACCTATCAGAAATAACTAGTGGTTTTGGTGAAAAGTGTCCATTCAGTGTTTCCACACGTCTTATTGCCTGGCCTGTCTGACTGTAGCAGGCTGCGTAGTCAATTACATTTATTTTTAAGGAACCCTTATTTTACCAGGTAAGTTGACTGAGAACACATTCTCATTTACAGCAACGACCTGGGGAAAAGTTACAGGGGTGACGAAGGGGAATGAATGAACCAATTGTAAGCTGGGGATGATTCGCTGACCGTGATGGTATGAGGGTGTCACGTCCTGACCAGCAGAGGGAGCAATTGTATTAGTTTTGGTCAGGACGTGGCAGAGATTTTTGTGTTACGTGTGAGTTGGTTGTTGGACTCCCAATTGAAGGCAGATGTGTTGAGTTGCCTTTGATTGGGAGTCCTATATAGTAATGTGTGTTTTTCCTTGTGGTTGTGGGTAATTGTTTCTGTTCAGTGTGTTATGCTGTCAGTACTGTTTAGCTGTCGGTTGTTTATTGTTTTGTAAGTGTATAGTGTTCCGTTTTGCATTAAAGATGACGAACACAAACTCCGCTGCATTTTGGTCCACTTCTTTCCATGACGACAGCCCTTACAGAATTACCCACCAAACAAGGACCAAGCAGCGGAGGGAGGCACAGCACCAGGAGAGCAGCAGGATGGACTATCGTGAGACATGGACAGAACTAAGGAAAAGCATTTCCAGGGCTATGGAGGAGTTAAGGGAGCCCGAGAGGCAGCCCCAAGATTTTTTTTGGGGGGGGCAAAAGGGTTGTTTGGCGGGGCGAGATTGGAGCCCCAGGCCAGCTCCCCGTACCCTTGTAGGGCAGAGACAGACTGGACAGGTCCCGTGCTTTGGGGTTGGGGCTGTGGTGAGGCCTGGGATTTTCAGGCCGGTAGGCACAGTACCAGCGCCCCGCATGTGCCAGGGCGAAGTGAGCATCGAGCCTGAAGGGGTGATGCCAACCCTGCGCTCAAGACCGCCAGTGCGCCTCTACGGTCCAGTGTTTCCCGCTATACGCACTAGCATGGAGGTGCGTGTTTCCAGGCTGGCACGTCCAGTACCAGCTCCACGCATCAGGCATATAGTGCATCAGCCCAGCCTCGCCAGTCAAGAGCTGCCAGAGCTGCCCGCCAGTCAAGAGTCGCCAGAGCTGCCCGCCAGTCAAGAGTCGCCAGAGCTGCCCGCCAGTCAAGAGTCGCCAGAGCTGTCCTCTGGCCCAGCCCGAGTGGCCCGCCTGTCCTCCGGCCCAGCCCGAGTGGCCCGCCTGTCCTCCGGCCCAGCCCGAGTGGCCCGCCTGTCCTCCGGCCCAGCCCGAGTGGCCCGCCTGTCCTACGGCCCAGCCCGAGTGGCCCGCCTGTCCTCCGGCCCAGCCAGAGTGGCCCGCCTGTCCTCCGGCCCAGCCAGAGTGGTCCGTCTGCCAGGGTCAGCCCGAGTGGCCCGTCTGCCCGGCACAGCTATTGGCGCCACCAAAGTGGGTGACGACGAAGGTGGAGCGAGGTTCACATCCCGCACCTGAGCCACCTCCAGGATAGGTGGGTTGGGGAGGCAGGGTGTAGCACAGTGCCGTCGTTGACAGCAGCCACCCTCCCTTCCCTCCCTTATTGTTTAGGGGTATTTGCACGGTCGGATAAAAAACGTACCCGATTTAATCTGGTTATTACTACTGCCCAGAAACTAGAATATGCATATAATTATTGGCTTTGGATAGAAAACACCCTAAAGTTTCTACAACTGTTTGAATGGTGTCTGTGAGTATAACAGAACTCATATGGCAGGCAAAAACCTGAGAAGATTCCTTACAGGAAGTGGCCTGTCTGACCATTTCTTGGGCTTCTACACTCTCTTTATTGAAAACTGAGGATCTCTGCTGTAACGTGACACTTCCTACGGCTCCCATAGGCTCTCAGAAGGCGGCAAACCGCCTTCTGGATAATGGTCGATCAGCGCATTTGGATAATGGTCGATCAGAGAACAATGAGACTGAGGCGCGTGCACGAGGCGACACCATGTTTTTATTTTTTCGTCTTTGAACTAAAACAGGGTTTCCCGGTCGGAATATTATCGTTTTTTTAAGAGAAAAATCGCATAAAAAGGTATTTTAAACAGCGGTTGACATGCTTTGAAGTACGGTAATGGAATATTTTGATTTTTTTTGTCACGAAACGCGTCGGGCGCGTCAACCTTCGACACCCTTCGAATAGTGTCTTGAACGCACGAACAAAACAGAGGATATTTGAACATAACTATGGATTATTTTGAACCAAACCAACATTTGTTATTGAAGTAGAAGTCCTGGGAGTGCATTTTGATGAAGAACAGGAATGGTAATCACATTTTTCTAATAGTAAATCGGAGTTTGGTGAGGGCCAAACTTGGTGGGTGTCTAAATAGCTAGCCCGTGATGGCTGGGCTATCTACTCAGAATATTGCAAAATGTGCAATGTACACCATTTTAAAGACAAGACTCTCGTTAATCTAACCACACTGTCCGATTTCAAAAAGGCTTTACAGCGAAAGCAAAACATTAGATTATGTCAGCAGAGTACCCAGCCAGAAATAATCAGACACCCATTTTTCAAGCTAGCATATAATGTCACAAAAAACAAAACCACAGCTAAATGCAGCACTAACCTTTGATGATCTTCATCAGACGACAACCCTAGGACATTATGTTATACAATGCATGCATGTTTTGTTCAATCAAGTTCATATTTATATCAAAAAACAGCTTTTTTACATTAGCATGTGACGTTCAGAACTAGCATACCCCCCGCAAACTTCCGGTGAGTTTACTAAATTACTCACGATAAACGTTCACAAAAAACATAACAATTATTTTAAGAATTATAGATACAGAACTCCTCTATGCACTCGATATGTGCACATTTTGCAATATTCTCAGTAGATAGCTCAGCCATCACGGCTAGCTATTTAGACACCCAGCAAGTTTAGCACTCACCAAAATCAGATTTACTATAAGAAAAATGTTATTACCTTTGGTGTTCTTCGTCAGAATGCACTCCCAGGACTTCTACTTCAATAACAAATGTTGGTTTGGTCCCAAATAATCCATAGTTATATCCAAACAGCGGCGTTTTGTTCGTGTGTTCAAGACACTATCCGAAAGGGTAAATAAGGGTTACGAGCACAGCGCATTTCGTGACAAAAAATGTCTAAATATTCCATTACCGTACTTCGAAGCATGTCAACCTCTGTTTAAAATCAATTTTAATGCCATTTTTTTTCGTAAAAAAGCAATAATATTCCGACCGGGAATCTGCGTTTAGGTAAATAGACGAAAGAAAATAAAGCACTGGGTCGGCCCGTGCACGCGCCTAAGCCCATTATCCTCTGATCGGCCACTTGCCAAAAGCGCAAATGTGTTTCAGCCTGGGGCTGCCTCGATATCATTCAGCTTTTTCCCGGGCTCTGAGAGCCTATGGGAGCCGTAGGAAGTGTCACGTTACAGCAAAGATCCTCAGTCTTCAATAAACAGAGACAAGAAGAACAAGAACTTGTCAGAGAGGGCGCTTCCTGTTTGGAATCTTCTCAGGTTTTGGCCTGCCAAATGAGTTCTGTTATACTCACAGACACCATTCAAACAGTTTTAGAAACTTTGGAGTGGTTTCTATCCAAAGCTAATAATTATATGCATATTCTAGTTTCTGGGCAGGAGTAATAATCAGATTAAATCGGGTACGTTTTTTATCCGGCCGTGAAAATACTGCCCCCTAGCCATAAGAGGTTAAAGATGACGAACACAAACTCCGCTGCATTTTGGTCCACTTCTCTCCATGACGACAGCCCTTACAGAGGGCCAGATTGGGAATTTAGCCAGGACACCGGGGTTAACACTCCTATTATTATGATAAGTGTATTTGGGATCTTTAGTGACCACAGATTAGTCAGGACACCCGTTTAACGTCCCATCTGAAAGACGACACCCTATACAGGGCAGTGTCCCCAATCACTGCCCAGGGGAATTGGGATATTGTTTTAGACCAGAGGAAAGAGTGCCTCCTACTGGCCCTCCAACATCACTTCCAGCAGCATCTGATCTCCCATCCAGGGACTGACCAGGACCAACCCTGCTTAGCTTTAGAAGCCAGCCAGCAGTGGAACGCTGCAAATGTCTTTGGCCCCATGACACTCAAAATTCTAGGCCCAATTTCGTCCTCATCAATATCCTTTGCAAGACCAACATTTTCAAACCATTCTGTATACACTGAGTGTACAAAACAATAGGAACACCTGCTCTTTCCATGACATGGACAAACCAGGTGAATCCAGGAGAAAGCTCTGATCCCTTATTGATGTCACTCGTTAAATCCACTACAATCAGTGTAGACTGATCAACACTTTCATCAAACTGTCTAATGTTTACAACAATTCTAGCCATTTGTCATTTCTCAGTAGGTTCCTGATTGTCACTCACTTCAATATGGTCCTCAACTACAGCAATATTTTCCTTAGTCACGTGATCTTCATTCACTTCACTCACTGACATTTCATCCTGAAGTTCAATCATTTTGTAGTTTTCAATTCCAAAGTTTGTCTTCACGGTTTAAGAAAAGTCATTTTCTTCACACACTGTATATTCCCTCCTTTTCATCACGTTATTTTCCCGCTCCAACATCCGCCTCGAATCCTTCTCCCTCTCTCTTAGCTAACTCGACTATGCACTTGCCTCTGCTAGCGATACAATGTGCTAACATTAGCCTAGACTATAACATGGAAAATAACGGTTTTAAACTTGTAAAAACCAACTTCTTCTGGACAGAAAAGTTCCTGTAGGTTCAGACCTACTCGTCTGCAACCTTTTGTTATGTCTCGTGTGTTTCATAAGCATGTCTTTATAACAATTCAATAACGATGAGACGGGAACGGGCTCATCTTATATCCTCCATTACCCATGATACCCTGTGCATACAACTACAGTAAGTAGGAGGTACAAAAGGTATTAACCCAATATATAACACCACCCATCCAGGGATGGAGGGATGATGGGCGATATATGATGGTGACCAGAGCAGACCAGCCCAGAGCAGATCAGACCAGAGCAGACCAGCCCAGAGCAGAGCAGATCAGACCAGAGCAGACCAGCCCAGAGCAGATCAGACCAGAGCAGAGCAGAGCAGAGCAGAGCAGACCAGACCAGACTAGACCAGAGCAGACCAGACCAGAGCAGACCAGATCAAATCAGCCCAGATCAGAAAAGAGCAGCCCAAAACAGCCCAGAACAGACCAGACCAGCCCAGAGCAGACCAGCCCACAGCAGACCAGATCAGATCAACTCAGCCCAGATCAGACAAGAGCAGCCCAGAACAGACCAGGTCAGACCAGAGCAGACCAGCCCAGAGCAGACCAGACCAGCCCAGAGCAGCCCAGACCAGCCCAGACCAGCCCAGAGCAGACCAAAGCAGACCAAAGCAGACCAGCCTACAGCTGACCATATCAGATCAGACCAGAGCAGACCAGAGCAGACCAGACCAGATCAGACCACATCAGACTACAGCAGAGCAGAGCAGACCACACCAGACCACACAAAAGCAGACCAGACCAGACAAAAGGAGAGCGGAGCAGACCAGACCAGACCAGAGCAGACCAGGCCAGACCAGACCAGACAAAAGCAGACCGGACCAGACAAAAGGAGAGCGGAGCAGACCAGACCAGACCACACCACACCACATCAGACTACAGCAGACCAGACCAGACCAGACTACAGCAGAGCAGACTAGACCAGACCAGAGCAGAGCAGAGCAGCCCAGACCAAACCAGACCAGACCAGACCAGAGCAGACCAGACCAGACCAGACTACAGCAGAGCAGACCAGACCAGACCAGATCAGCCCAGCCCAGAGTTGACCTGAGTATAAATAGCTGTGTTTTACGAGACTCTGATCTTAGCCTGGAAACTAGCATGGCTTCCTAATGATGATATGCGGTATCACAGTACGTTAATGAGAGGCCGGTCCTAGAGCTCATCCTGTATAATTTAAAGGCTCAGGGACACTCCCATGCTGTTGTAATCATCGTCCAGTTAAGCATTCCCATATGGTCATCTCAAACTGTCTCTAACTGTCTAGCAGAACCATTTCCAAACTGTCCATTACCATTCCACCTTGCAGCTCCGCAAACCGCTGGGAGGGTCAGAGAAAAGATTAATACACTTTGTGCAGTCAGAATATTTTCCCGGTCCTCGGTTTCTCTGCTAGCTTTGAGGAATATTGAATAAGAACTAAATCTGTTATTCCCAGCAATTCAACGGTAAAGTCAGTCCAAGTCTTTCTTGATAATACATTATTATAGTTAATATTTAGCGAACTAAACTGTTTGGACATGTCCTATATCTGACCCTATATCTGTCATCCCTATATCTGACCCTATATCTGTCATCCCTATATCTGACCCTATATCTGTCATCCCTATATCTGACCCTATATCTGTCATCCCTATATCTGACCCTATATCTGTCATCCGTATATCTGACCCTATATCTGTCATCCGTGTATCTGACCCTATATCTGTCATCACTATATCAGAAAAGAGCAGACCAGAGAAGAGCAGAGGAGACCAGATAACAAAACACCACAACAGTACAGACCAGATCAAAGCAGACCAAAGCAGACCAGAGCAGACCAGACCAGACCAAAGCAGACCAGAGCAGACCAGACCAAAGCAGACCAGAGCAGACCAGAGTAGACCAAAGCAGACCAGAGCAGACCAGACCGAAGCAGACCAGAGTAGACCAGATCAAAGCAGACCAGAGCAGACCAGACCAGACCAAAGCAGACCAGAGCAGACCAGAGTAGACCAGACCAGAGAAGAGTAGACCAGCCCAGACCAGTCCAGACCAGAGCAGCTTTGTGATGTTTCTTTCTCCCATTGTGGACAGACTATAAGGGTGACATGAAAAGCCTGTTTCTTGTGGTCGTTAGGAGTCGTGTGATCTCAACATAAACAAAGCCTTGGTGTGTAGATCTGGACAGAGACCCTTTTCCTCGCCCTTCATCTCTATCCCTTCCTACCTCCCTGTTCTCCCCTCCTACCAGCCTGGTCTCTCTGTTTTCTCCCCTCCTACTCACCTGTTCTCCCCACCTACCCACCTAGTCTCCCTGTTCTCTCCTACCTCCCTTTTCTCTCATCCTACCTCCCTGTTCTCCCCTCCTACCCACCTGGTCTCCCCTCCTACCTCCCTGTTCTCCCCTCCTACCTCCCTTTTCTCCCCTCCTACCCACCTGGTCTCCCCTCCTACCTCCCTGTTCTCCCCTCCTACCTCCCTTTTCTCCCCTCCTACCCACCTGGCCTCCCCTCCTACCTCCCCGTTCTCCCCTCCTACCTCCCTGTTCTCCCCTACTACCCACCTGGCCTCCCCTCCTACCTCCCTGTTCTCCCCTACTACCCACCTGGCCTCCCCTACTACCTCCCTGGTCTCCCCTCCTACCTCCCAAACTGTTTGCATAGTCAACTTACACACAACTCTGACACACACACTTGTCCCACCAACCATGCCACCAGGGGTCTTTTCATAGTCCCCAAATCCAGAACAAATTCCAGAAAGCGTACAGTATTATATAGAGCCCTTATTGCATGGAACTTCCTTCCATCTCATATTGCTCAAATAGACAGCAAACCTGGTTTAAAAAAACAGATGAAGCAACACCTCACGGCACAACGCCTCTCCCCTATTTGACATAGATAGTTTGTGTGTATATATTGATATGGAGGCAACGTGTGCATTTTAAAAAATGTAGGTAGTTCTGTCCTTGAGCTGTTCCTGTCTATTGATGTTCTGTATTATGTCATTCTGTATTATGTTTCATGTTCTGTGTGGAACCCAGGAAGAGGAGCTGCTGCTTTTGCAACAGATAATGGGGATTCTAATAAAATACCACATACCAAATATTAATGTACGCCAATTATGCACTTTTATCTACAAATACTCATACCTGCCAGACAGTTTACCTAAACCCTTCAATGGATTCTTCCAGGTCCCAGTTTACTTAAACCCTTCAATGGATTCTTCCAGGATAATTCTGAAATCCATCTATATAACACAAGACATTGAGATAACCTTCACCATCCCCACTGCCGCACCTCATATAGTCAATTCTCTATCAGATACAGAGGTACCATACTCTGGAATTCTTATCTTCACATTGCCAAAACATCATCATCCCTCAATAACTTCAAGCGAAGGCTGGGGGTCAGCCTGATGAACCAAACTACTCAGTAATCTCCTCCATGAAGACTGGGGGTCAGCCTGATGAATCAAACTACTCAGTAATCTCCTCCATGAAGAGACTGGAGGTCAGCCTGATGAACCAAACTACTCAGTAATCTCCTCCATGAAGACTGGGGGTTCAGCCTGATGAACCAAACTACTCAGTAATCTCCTCCATGAAGACTGGAGGTCAGCCTGATGAACCAAACTACTCAGTAATCTCCTCCATGAAGACTGGGGGTCAGCCTGATGAACCAAACTACTCAGTAATCTCCTCCATGAAGACTGGAGGTCAGCCTGATGAACCAAACTACTCAGTAATCTCCTCCATGAAGACTGGAGGTCAGCCTGATGAACCAAACTACTCAGTAATCTCCTCCATGAAGACTGGGGGTCAGCCTGATGAACCAAACTACTCAGTAATCTCCTCCATGAAGACTGGAGGTCAGCCTGATGAACCAAACTACTCAGTAATCTCCTCCATGAAGACTGGAGGTCAGCCTGATGAACCAAACTACTCAGTAATCTCCTCCATGAAGACTGGGGGTTCAGCCTGATGAATCAAACTACTCAGTAATCTCCTCCATGAAGACTGGAGGTCAGCCTGATGAACCAAACTACTCAGTAATCTTCTCCATGAAGACTGGGGGTCATCCTGATGAATCAAACTACTCAGTAATCTCCTCCATGAAGAGACTGGAGGTCAGCCTGATGAACCAAACTACTCAGTAATCTCCTCCATGAAGACTGGGGGTCAGCCTGATGAATCAAACTACTCAGTAATCTCCTCCATGAAGACTGGAGGTCAGCCTGATGAACCAAACTACTCAGTAATCTCTTCCATGAAGACTGGAGGTCAGCCTGATGAACCAAACTACTCAGTAATCTCCTCCATGTAGACTGGAGGTCAGCCTGATGAACCAAACTACTTAGTAATCTCTTCCATATAGCCTAACTCTCACACACTCACATGTACACACACATTTAAACAAAACATATATATTTTTTCTTCCTAATTACTGATCAATGAATTCATACATTTATAATTAGTGGGTTTGATTATCTGTTTTAACAATCTTTTTTAGTTGTGTATGTATGTATTGTATATAGTTTTTTTGTGGTTTGGTTTTCATATCAGCTCTTGGGCTTCCAACTAGAGGTCGACCTCTCCTTCCAACCACCTGAACACCTTTTATTAAGTTTTGATTTGTTTTCATATGTATTGTTGTTTACCCCTTGTTCTCATATGTATTGTTGTTTATCCCTTGTTTTCATATGTATTGTTGTTTACCTCTTGTTTTCATATGATTGTTGTTTATCCCTTGTTTTCATATGTATCGTTGTTTACCCCTTGTTTTCATATGTATTGTTGTTTACCTCTTGTTTTCATATGTATTGTTGTTTACCCCTTGTTTTCATATGTATTGTTGTTTACCTCTTGTTTTCATATGTATTGTTGTTAATCCCTTGTTTTCATATGTATTGTTGTTTACCCCTTGTTTTCATATGTATTGTTGTTTACCTCTTGTTTTCATATGTATTGTTGTTTACCCCTCGTTTTCATATGTATTGTTGTTTACCCCTTGTTTTCATATGTATTGTTGTTTACCTCTTGTTTTCATATGTATTGTTGTTTACCCCTCGTTTTCATATGTATTGTTGTTTACCCCTCGTTTTCATATGTATTGTTGTTTACCCCTTGTTTTCATATGTATTGTTGTTTACCCCTTGTTTTCATATGTATTGTTGTTTACCCCTCGTTTTCATATGTATTGTTGTTTACCCCTCGTTTTCATATGTATTGTTGTTTACCCCTCGTTTTCATATGTATTGTTGTTTACCCCTTGTTTTCATATGTATTGTTGTTTACCCCTCGTTTTCATATGTATTGTTGTTTACCTCTTGTTTTCATATGTATTGTTGTTTACCCCTTGTTTTCATATGTATTGTTGTTTACCTCTTGTTTTCATATGTATTGTTGTTAATCCCTTGTTTTCATATGTATTGTTGTTTACCCCTTGTTTTCATATGTATTGTTGTTTACCTCTTGTTTTCATATGTATTGTTGTTTACCCCTCGTTTTCATATGTATTGTTGTTTACCCCTTGTTTTCATATGTATTGTTGTTTACCTCTTGTTTTCATATGTATTGTTGTTTACCCCTCGTTTTCATATGTATTGTTGTTTACCCCTTGTTTTCATATGTATTGTTGTTTACCCCTTGTTTTCATATGTATTGTTGTTTACCCCTTGTTTTCATATGTATTGTTGTTTACCCCTCGTTTTCATATGTATTGTTGTTTACCCCTCGTTTTCATATGTATTGTTGTTTACCTCTTGTTTTCATATGTATTGTTGTTTACCCCTCGTTTTCATATGTATTGTTGTTTACCCCTCGTTTTCATATGTATTGTTGTTTACCCCTCGTTTTCATATGTATTGTTGTTTACCCCTCGTTTTCATATGTATTGTTGTACACATATTCGACTGCCAATTTACTCTTACTTCCCTTCAGTTGGTTATAGCCTACATTATCATTCCATTCAATTATATTGTTAAATTGACCTTAATTTGCTTCCTCTGTAAAATGCCATCACGGCTGTGTGGTTGTTGCTGAGGATCGTTAGTAACAGTTTATAATATATATATAAAAAAAACATAAGCTAATTTAATTGTTATGGTTCGGAGCGCAGGTCAAGACATAACAGATTGAGCCTGATGCATGACGCAATACTTAGTACAGGTAATAGACAAGGGTATAACCTACTATTGAACAGTATTATCCCTGTTATAACAGTTCCATGGTCAGTACAGGTAATAGACGAGGGTATAACCTACTATTGAACAGTATTATCCCTGTTATAACAGTCCCATGGTTAGTACAGGTAATAGACGAGGGTATAACCTACTATGGAACAGTATTATCCCTGTTATAACAGTCCCATGGTCAGTACAGGTAATAGATGAGGTTATAACCTACTATTGAACACTATTCTCCCTGTTATAACAGTCCCATGGTCAGTACAGGTAATAGACCAGGGTATAACCTACTATTGAACAGTATTCTCCCTGTTATAACAGTCTCATGGTTAGTACAGGTAATAGACCAGGGTATAACCTACTATAACAGTCCCATGGTTAGTACAGGTAATAGACGAGGGTATAACCTACTATGGAACAGTATTATCCCTGTTATAACAGTCCCATGGTCAGTACAGGTAATAGATGAGGTTATAACCTACTATTGAACACTATTCTCCCTGTTATAACAGTCCCATGGTCAGTACAGGTAATAGACCAGGGTATAACCTACTATTGAACAGTATTCTCCCTGTTATAACAGTCTCATGGTTAGTACAGGTAATAGACCAGGGTATAACCTACTATAACAGTCCCATGGTTAGTACAGGTAATAGACGAGGGTATAACCTACACTATTCTCCTATTATAGTTCTATGTACACTAATCTTCCAACATGAGTTGAAGAACTGAATGAATCAAAACCACCATATTCTTTCTTTCATGTTTTAAAGGCTCTCCAAACCTGTTTATTATGATTCATAAATACTTTCCTAAACAATATATTTATTTAACCTTTATTTAACTAGGCAAGTCAGTTTAGAGCAGATTATTATTTACAATGACAGCCTAACAAAAGGCAAAAGGCCTCCTGCGAGGATGGGAGCCTGGGATAAAAAATAAAATACAAATATAGGACAAAACACACATCACCACAAGAGAGACAACACAACACTATATAAAGAGAGACCTAAGACAACAACACAGCATGGCAGCCAGACATGACAACACAGCATGACAACACATGGCAGCAGCACAACATGGTAACAGCAAAAAACATGGCACAGACATTATTGGGCACAGACAACAGCACAAAGGGCAAGAAGGTAGAGACATCACCAACAAACTAACATGGTCCAAGCACACCACGACAGTCGCGAAGAGGGCACAACAAAACCTATTCCCCATCAGGAGATTGGGGAATAGGATTTGATTTGGCATGGGTCCTCAGATTCTCTAAAGGTTCTACAGTTGCACCATCGAGAGCATCCTGACTGGTTGCATCACTGCCTAGTATGGCAACTGCTCGGTCTCCGACTGCAAGGCACTACAGAGGGTAGTGCGTACGGCCCAGTACATCACTGGGGCCAAGCTTCCTGCCATCCAGGACCTCTATACCAGGCGGTGTCAGAGGAAGGCCCTAAAAATTGTTAACGACTCCAGCCACCCTAGTCATAGACTGTTCTCTCTACTACCGCACGGCAAGCGGTACCGGAGCACCAAGTCTAGGTCCAATAGGCTTCTAAACAGTTTCTACCCCCAAGCCATAACACTCCTGAACTGCTAATCAAATGGCTATTCAGACTATTTGCATTGCCGCCGCCCCCCCCCCCCCCCCCCCTTTTTACACCACTGCCACTCTCAACTAACCGGTGCCCCTGTACATTGACTCTGTACCAGTGCCCCCCTGTATATAGTCTCACTGTTGTTATTTTACTGCTGCTCTTTAATTACTTGTTACTTTTATCTCTAATTCTTAGAGGCTCGTAAGTAAGCATTTCACTGTAAAGTCTACACCTGTTGTATTCGGCGCATGTGACTAATAAAATTTGATTGATTTGATCTGACAACAATACATCACGCGAAGCAGCCACAGCTGTCAGTAAGAATGTTCATGATTGACTCCCTGAATAAAGAGATGGAGATAAAACTGTCCAGTTTGAGTGTTTGTTGCAGCTCGTTCCAGTCGCTAGCTGCAGCGAACTGAAAAGACGAACGACCCAGGGATGTGTGTGCTTTGGGGACCTTTAACAGAATGTGACTGGCAGAACAGGTGTATGTGGAGGATGAGGGCTGCAGTAGATGCCTCAGATAAGGGGGAAGTGAGGCCTAAGAGGGTTTTATAAATAAGCATCAACCAGTGGGTCTTGCGACGGGTAAACAGAGATGACCAGTTTACAGAGGAGTATAGATTGCAGTGATGTGTCCTATAAGGAGCGTTGGTGGCAAGACTTACCTTATGCAGATGTGTAACAGGTTTTGCAAGCATGGTTCCCTTGCAGGGGCTGAATACATTTAATTCAACCACTGAAAACCCTCTCACTTGCTGGCCAACAGATGTTCTCGTGAAGTTTTCATTCAATAAGATTTTCAGTACATTTAAAACCATGCCTTTAAATTTGGTGAACCTTAAATTAGAATTTTCTGGACAGACTCACTGGAATATTTGGACAGATGGGTTCAGACCGTTAGGGATCAACGGAAGACAGCCGCGTAGGCCTAAAGACATGCATATTCATCTCCTTTCGGTAGATTTAAAAATACTCTGATTTTGAAAATGATTTAGGCTTAGGAAAGTACGTATTAAATATATTGGTGAATCAAAATAGAGTGGTTTCATTCATCCTGAAAGTTGCCAAATTGAATTGTTCAAAACATGAAAAATTGGAAAGTGAGACTAGTGTACAATAGGGTTTGACAATTGGTCCTATAAATCTATCCTCAATAATCGTCATGGAAGAGTGACGACAACGCCAGTTGTCGTGAACCGTGCGCCAGGCTCCAGGTCTAAACTGCTATGTGTGGTCTGAGTTAAATAATGGTTCAAATACCATTGGCTACATGTCCTAAATTAATGAACAACTTGTAATTGGTTAGCCTAATATGATCCACTATTGCTAGCGATCCTCAGGAACAACATCAACACCAACGTGACCGAGGACAGAAATGTAAACTAATGATGGAATGGAAAGATGCTAAATGTCAGGAAACTAACACTAAAGAGACAGTTATAAATGTCAGGAAACTAACACTAAAGAGACAGTTATAAATGTCAGGAAACTAACACTAAAGAGACAGTTATAAATGTCAGGAAGCTAACACTAGAGACAGTTATAAATGTCAGGAAACTAACACTAAAGAGACAGTTATAAATGTCAGGAAACTAACACTAGAGACAGTTATAAATGTGAGGAAACTAACACTAGAGACAGTTATAAATGTGAGGAAACTTGTCACGATTCTCTAAAGCTGAACCCAGAAGCAGACCAGGACAAGGTGAGTAAAATGAAGGTGAGTATTTATTTACAGACTCGAGGTGAAAATAGAATAATCCAGGAGACGGAGCGGCAGCGGAGATGAGTAGATGAGAGTGAATAGACAGATCCAATGATGTCACTGAAACCACCGACGGCCAGGCAAGGGAGTTGAATGTTCCGGGAGGATGACTGTAGACAGAGTAAACGGGAGTCAGTAACTGGCAAAAAGTACAGAACAATAAAACTATCTCAGGAAACATGAGGCTGATACGCTGGCACAACATACTGTTCGTTGCTAACGATCCGGCAGGGAATGGATGTCAGCTCAGGGCTTATGAAGAGAAGAGGTGATGAGCAGGACCAGGTGTGCAGATGGCTGATGAGATGCAGGTGCGGGTAATCGAGAGTTCTCCTGCCTAGCTTCGTTGCCCGGCAACTAGGCAGGGTGCGTTCAGGAACCTCAGGAAACAGACTCCAAAACAAAAAACAGTCAGCTCAGGCAGAAAACAGACTCAGGAAGCGGGATTCCTGACAAAACTAACACTAGAGACAGGTACAAATATGAGGAAACTAACACTAAAGAGACAGTTATAAATGTTAGGAAACTAACACTAAAGTGACAGTTATAAATGTCAGGAAACTAACACTAAAGTGACAGTTATAAATGTCAGGAAACTAACACTAAAGTGACAGTTATAAATGTCAGGAAACTAACACTAGAAACAGTTATAAATGTCAGGAAACTAACACTAGAGACAGTTATAAATGTCAGGAAACTAACACTAGAGACAGTTATAAATGTGAGGAAACTAACACTAGAGACAGTTATAAATGTCAGGAAACTAACACTAGAGACAGTTATAAATGTATGTGGGTAGAACTGACTGTGGCTACTGATAGTGTCTAATATTTAAGCTAGAGACACTATATATGCAAAAGTATGTGGACACCCCTTCAAATTAGTGGATTATAAAGATCGATCAAAAGATCGTCTATTGTCAGATGCAACACTCACTACCGAGTTCCAAACTGCCTCTGAAAGCAACGTCAGCACAAGAACTGTTCGTCAGGAGCATCAAGCCTAAGATCACCATGCGCAATGCCAAGCGTCGGCTGGAGTGATGTAAATTTCACAGCCTTTTGACTCTTGAGCAGTGGAAAAGCGTTTTCCTGAATGATGAATCACGCTTCACCATCTGCCAGTCCGACAGATGAATCTGGGTTTGACGGATCTCAGGAGAACGCTACCTGCCACAATGGATGGTGCCAATTGTAAAGTTTGGTGGAGGAGGAATTCGGGCTAGGCACCTTAGTTGCGGTGAAGGGAAATCTTTACGCTACAGCATACAATGACATTCCAACTTTGTGGCAACAGTTTGGGGAAGGTCCTTTCCTGTTTCAGAATGACATTGCCCCCAAGCGAGGCCCATATAGAAATGCTTTGAGATCGGTGTGGAAGAACTTGACTGGCCTGCACAGAGCCCGGACCTCAACCCATTCGAACACCTTTGGGATGAATTGGAATGCCGACTGCGAGTCAAGCATTGTCGCCCAACATCTGTGCCCAACCTCACTAATGCTCTTGTGGCTGAATTGAAGCAAGTACGCACAGCAATGTTCCAACATCTAGTGGAAAGCCTTCCCAGAAGAGTGGAGGCTGTTATAGCAGCAAAGGGGGGACCAACTCCATATTAATGCTCTTGATTTTGTAAGGAGATGTTTGAGGAGCAGGTGTCCATATACTTTTGGTCATATAGTATATCTGTTTTTTGCATCGGCTATGTCTCAATGTTCTTTGTTTTTCTCTACAACCCCCAAACGCGTCTTGGGACTCGTCTGAAGTCGAGACATCCTGTCTGAGAACACCTCCTCTAGCCTTGACAACACCCCCACTAGCCTTGACAACACCTCCTCTAGCCTTGACAACACCTCCTCTAGCCTTGACAACACCTCCACTAGCCTTGACAACACCTCCTCTAGCCTTGACAACACCTCCACTAGCCTTGACAACACCACCACTAGCCTTGACAACACCTCCACTAGCCTTGACAACACCCCCACTAGCCTTGACAACACCTCCTCTAGCCTTGACAACACCTCCACTAGCCTTGACAACACCTCCACTAGCCTTGACAACACCTCCTCTAGCCTTGACAACACCTCCACTAGCCTTGACAACACCTCCACTAGCCTTGACAACACCTCCTCTAGCCTTGACAACAAGTCCTCTGACATTGTTCGTGACTCTTACAATAAAACTAGAATTAAAACCCTTCTTTACATTTTAGTCATTTAGCAGACGCTCTTATCCAGAGTGACTTACAGTAGTGAATGCATACATTTCTTAAAACTTTTTTCTTTTTCGTACTGGCCCCCCGTGGGAATCGAACCCACAACCCTGGCGTTCCAAACACCATGCTCTACCAACTGAGCCACACGGGACCTTCTTGGTCCCAGTCCAAGTGAAACATGGATTTCATGGCATTGACCTTTAGCAGTGTGTTACCAGGCACCTCGGAGGCCAAACTATTTCACTCATAAACTATTTCTCTCTCTCCTTCTCTGTCTGGGATACCTCTGCAGGAGTAGCTGAATGATGTCATAGACTAAGGAAAGCCTGAAAGTCATCCAAACTACCATTTCCAGACATGGGCTACGGCCTGGGGCCCTGGGCACATGATGTACTACACTTAAGACATCATAGACCTGAATAAGAGAACACATGTGAGAAACAGCCTACTCACACTGAGACAGCTGAGCTTCATTAAAACATTAATTTACTGCATCTAGCTGTCTCCTATGGTCAAATACAATGCATTCGGAAAGTATTCTGACCCGTGACTTTTTCCACGTTTTGTTACGTTACAGCCTTATTTTAAAGTTGATTAAGTTGTGTTTTTCACTCATCAATCGACACACAATACCCCATAATGACGAAGCAAAAACAGGTTTTTAAACATTTTTGCAAACGTATTCAAATAAAAACCGGAAATTTCCCATATTCAGAGCAGCCTGAAATCTTCTTGGGTATGACGATACAAGCTTGGCACACCTGTATTTGTGGAGTTTCTCCCATTCTTCTCTGCAGAACCTCTCAAGCTCTGTCAGGTTGGAAGGGGAGTATCGCTACAAAGCTATTTTCAGATCTCTCCAGAGATGTTCCACTCAAGGACATTCAGAGACTTGTCCCGAAGCCATTCCTGCGTTGTCTTAGCTGTGTACTTAGGGTCGTTGTCCTAGCCTGATTCCAGTTCCATATAAACTTTTACAGAACTAGCCTTATTCCAGTTCCATAGAAACCAATACAGGACTAGCCTGATTGCAGTCCATATATGCCATTACAGGACTAGCCTTATTCCAGTCCATATATGCCATTACAGGACTAGCCTGATTCCAGTCCATATATGCCATTACAGGACTAGCCTGATTCCAGTCCATATATGCCATTACAGGACTAGCCTGATTCCAGTTCCATAGAAACCATTACAGGACTAGCCTGATTCCAGTTCCATAGAAACCATTACAGGACTAGCCTGATTCCAGTTCCATAGAAACCATTACAGGACTAGCCTGATTCCAGTCCATATATGCCATTACAGGACTAGCCTGATTCCAGTTCCATAGAAACCATTACAGGACTAGCCTGATTCCAGTTCCATAGAAACCATTACAGGACTAGCCTGATTCCAGTTCCATAGAAACCATTACAGGACTAGCCTGATTCCAGTTCCATAGAAACCATTACAGGACTAGCCTGATTCAGTTACCTCAATCAATGCCTAACTATCAAATTAAACTAGCTAAATAAATCATGGAATTGTGTGATGTAATTTCAGGTCGAGAGACAACTGTTTGTTTCTTCGTGGTTCTCGCTTTGAGTAGAAGTTGATTTAATGCCCTCAGCTTTTGTTTCCTCTCTTTTTTTTTATAATCCTTGTTCCATAGTACACGATAGTTTTATCAATTTATCATCTTATATCAGTTTCTAAAAGTTGTAGCTTCCGTCGTCCTGATCTAGCTTAACTTTTGGGCTCCCGAGTGGTGCTGCGGTCTAGGGCACAGCATCTCAGTGCTAGTGTCACTTCCTGACCAGTAAAGGGGTTATTTGTTTTTGTAGTTTGGTCAGGACGTGGCAGGGGGTGTTTGTTTAGTGTGTTTCGGGGTTTGTTGGGTAATGTTCTATGTTAGTCTATTTCTATGTCTGTGTCTAGTCATTCTATTTCTATGCTTAGTTTATTGGGTTGACCTTCAATTGGAGGCAGCTGTTCCTCGTTGCCTCTAATTGAAGATCCTATTTAATAGGGGTGTGTTTTCATTGGGATTTGTGGATAGTTGTTTCTCTGTATAGTCATTTTGTCCTTACGAGGCTTGTTTTTTTCGTCGTTGTTTTGTTAATTTGTGTTCACGTCTTTTTCCCTAAATAAAAAGGAAGATGAGCATACACATTCCCGCTGCATTTTGGTCCACTCCTTACGACGAACGCTAGAGGCATCACTACAGCTGTTTCACAACCGACTGTGATTGGGAGTCCTATAGGGCGGCGCATAATCGGGTTAGAGTTTGGCCCGGGGTAGGCCGTCATTGTAAACAAGAATTTGTTCTTAACTAAGTAAAGGTTAAATCAAATTAAATGAACTGTGTGTGGTTCCCACCAGTTTGATTTCATTTTGATTGAACAATTTTTTTTTTTGTGATTTCTGAAGAAAAAAAAGTGTTTCTCACAGTTGTCATTGAAATACTATTTCCTTTTTCCAGCCATTCGAGTCAGAACTGTTAGAAGAACTGAGGAGAGAAGAGAATGACAGTTAACCACACAGGCATCATGTTTTTCAATCACTATGGGGAGGGAGGAAGGGGACAGGGAGGAGGGGTAGGAGTAGGCTACTTACTTTAGAGCTGTAGGGGGTTTGTCAAACACAGCTGTATTTGTTCAATCACACTTTCACACCAAGCTTCTCTCTCGCATAATTCAATTAAATTTGAAGGGGCTCTATTTGCATGGGAAATATGTGCTTACATTGCCAAAACATCACAAACAAAAGTTTCAAATGAATAGAGACATTTCAAATGTTATATTATTGGCTATAATGGTGTGCAAATAGTTAAAGTACAAAAGGGAAAATAAATAAACATAAATATTTACAGTGTTATTTGTTCTTCACTGGTTGCCCTTTTTGTGTGGCAACAGGTCACAAATCTTGCAGCTGTGATGGCACACTGGTATTTCACCCAGTAGATATGGGAGTTCATCAAAATTTGATTTGTTTTCCAGTTCTTTGTGAGCCTGTGTAATCTGAGAGAAATATGTGTCTCTAATCTCTCTCTCTCTCTCTGTATCTCTCTCTCAATTCAAGGGGCTTTATTGACATGGGAAACATATGTTAACGTTGCCAAAGCTAGTGAAGTAGATAATAAACAAAAGTGAAATAAACAATAAAATATGAACAGTAAACATTACACTCAGAGAAGTTCCAAAAGTATAAAGACATTTCAAAATGTCAAATTATGTATATATACAGTCTCTCTCTCTCTTTCTCTCTCTAACTTTCTCTAACTCTCTCTAACTTTCTCTAACTCTCTCTAACTCTCTCTATCTCTCTCTAACTGTCTGTTAGGCCAACATCCAACACTACTGGAAGAAGTAGCCAAGTGGTTACAGTTGCAATTAAGGAACCACACCTTTAGCTTTCTGTTCTCTCTCTGAATAACAGTATTTATTCTAGCAATCCCTGGGGGCTTAACCAACTGTTGCCTCACTCTCACCCAGCTCTCTCTCTCTCTCTCTCCCTCAAAGTTTGGCTGAAGGATTTACTTTTTTTTTTAAATGGACTTCTATTATCGCGAGAGGAGAGCCAGTAAGCTGTCGACCCCAAGGTGGGCGTCCTGACCACTGGCGCACAGCAAACAGGCGGAGGAGAAGCGACGGATCGGTCAGTCCCCTAACCCCGCTCTGCAACAAGGGACTGCCTGAAAACCCACCAAAAGACATGGAGTATGTGAAGTTTGGTGTTTTATTATGGTTTTCCTGGGCACAGTTTATTTCCAATGCCCACTCAGCCGACAGCAGTCAACAGCCATTTCCAACAGGTAAGCTGCTTTAGGCTATTATTTAAACTCTTCTGGTCCTATAGCCAACACGTTTCTTTTTTACATAACACTGAATTGAAGTCGTTTTGTCTTGTTTTTGACACTTTCTCTACTTATTAATAGTTTATCTCCTAATAAATGTGCTTATTTTCTAAAATGTTACTTTATTATCTTGCTATTGTGAACGATGTCTATCCACTGATCTGTGATCAATGTTAAGAGATGTAGTATTCAGAAAATACATCACGTAACGCGAGGAAGCGCAGGTTCACCGTAACAGCGCTTGGTGTGGGACAATTACACGTCTGCTGTGTTCGCGAAGTGGAACATGCTGATGTCAAAATTACACGATAGGACTTTCTCTCAAAGGGAAAATAAACGTCCGTTTCTCTGCAGTTTCTCACATTTTCATCCTTAATTAATGTTCTGGTTTAATTTATAGTGGAGCGGCACATTTGTTTTCGAATCCAAATCCAAATAATAATTGTAATCTATAGTAAGATGTAGAAAGTTACACTTTTACCAGTCTTCTGTAGAAGTATTCTCTAGTTACCAACAAACTTTTAAACTTTCCGCATACATGTATTAGTTTGAGTGTGTTTTCTCATGAGCTTGTCTATCTTGAATTAATCTGTAGACTCACGAGTTTGCTATAATGCTGTGCTGCCAACTGAATGAGAAGGCCTCCTTGTTGGAATTATTACAATAGTACCAATTCAACTGAATCCTCTCTGTATGTGTGCGCACCACAGCCTTCTGCCTAGAGGTCTGGACCCTTATGGCACAGGTGATAGTGTATTTTACATTTGCCCTTCCACCGCAGTAATTACTGGTTCAATCCCTACTCCAGCTGCCCCAGCCCTATTCTCGTCCACCAGCCGGGTAGCAATTGAGGCTGAGGACCAGGACGCCAGCCCTGATACCATCCTCCCATCGCTCCATCCTAATCGTTTGATCATATAGCATCATAGCAGGCTACGCTAAGTGGCCTCACAATAAACCAGTCAAAAACTCCATAATAAAACAATTCTACAGAGAGGGCGTGCTAAATCACTTTCTTAGCACGGCTGTGCTGCGGTACGAGGCGGCTGTATGGAGGGGGCTGTGCTGCGGTACGAGGGGGCTGTGCTGCGGTACGAGGCGGCTGTACGGAGGGGGCTGTGCTGCGGTACGAGGCGGCTGTACGGTGGGGGCTGTGCTGTGTACGGAGGGGGCTGTACGGAGGGGGCTGTGCTGTGGTACGGAGGGGGCTGTGCTGTGGTACGGAGGGGGCTGGCTGTGCTGCGGTACATGGGGGCTGTGCTGCGGTACGGAGACGGCTGGCTGTGCTGCGGTACGAGGCGGCTGTGCTGTGGTACGAGGCGGCTGTGCTGCGGTACGCGGCGGCTGTACGGAGACGGCTGGCTGTGCTGCGGTACGGAGGGGGCTGTGCTGCGGTACGGAGGGGGCTGGCTGTGCTGCGGTACATGGGGGCTGTGCTGCGGTACGGAGACGGCTGGCTGTGCTGCGGTACGAGGCGGCTGTGCTGCGGTACGAGGCGGCTGTGCTGCGGTACGAGGCGGCTGTACGGAGACGGCTGGCTGTGCTGCGGTACGGAGACGGCTGTGCTGCGGTACGGAGGGGGGCTGTGCTGCGGTACGAGGCGGCTGGCTGTGCTGCGGTACGGAGACGGCTGTGCTGCGGTACGAGGCGGCTGTGCTGCGATACGAGGCGGCTGGCTGTGCTGCAGTACGGGACAGAACAAAGTACCGTAGATTAGCACAGCCGTGCTAATAAAAAAAACGTCATTTTACACAACCTCGAGTGTTCAATTGCTTTTCTACAACGGGTTACCAATTAAATAAAAAACATTATTTTGATCAATGTACGCATAGGCTACTATTTCATCCCTCAACGAAAATATAAGCCAAGAAGTCCCGACACATCTATGGTTGCTAGCCAGGCCGGCTGGCCGTTCATCCGATCGGTCAGGTTGCCAAAATCGTGACCCAGTCGCGAAGTATTTGTTGTTCTATGTCGTTCGTTCTAAATGTTCCATCTCTTATCTCTCGCTAGCTAGCCAACTACGACTAACGCGGTCAAGTCAAAACCGTTGCAGCTAGAATAACAGCCAAGTAGCTTCATTTCATTTAGTTTGACCATTTTTTTCTGTCGATATTTCTTTGTGTATATCCATAATTTTTTTTTTTAAATAATGCAGATTAATTTGAACTGAGTGAGAGAAAAGATGTCCGTCTCGTCCTGCCACGTTAATTGTCAATAGGACAGTGAAGCAAGGGGGAAATAATATCTAAATGGTTTTTACAGTAGAGATCCAAGTTAATTTGTTGACTTGCTGCTGGTCCAGATGGGACGCTGGATGTTAATTTGTTGACTTGCTGCTGGTCCAGATGGGACGCTGGATGAGCATGAATTTATCAGATGGAAAAAAAAAACAAGATGCCCATTGTTTTTTTTTGCATCATAAGTTTACCTTTCCTAACCAGTTTTTATTTTATTTTTTAGTATCTCAACCAAATCTCAACGCTTGTTTTGACCAACCCGTTTAGAATTAGGCCTAAAAAAAAAACATGGACCCCAGTGAAGTACAACCTGCTACTACATACAGAAGTTAGGACCTCACAGCTCAGCTGTCAGAGTGGGAACTGGGATATATTTAGGTATAGTAGACTAAAGGAAACCTCCCCAGAAGGGTTAGAACTTGATGTACTTCGTCAGTAAACGTGGCACGTGTCACTAAATTGCTCTGTCAATTACTCTGTAATCATTTCAGTAAAACATAACTGCTTAAAGAACACAGGGCTGCTTGTTAAAGCCGCTCAGCCTAGAAACCAACTGTAGCCATACGTGTTGTGAGACTCGGCATCATGACAGCTTTATGTTTAGATGTAAACTAGTGTTACTACTTAACAGTACAGTGGTTGTTGTGAGGTCTGGAGGAAACTACAGCCCCCAGAAGCCCTTTCTCTCTCACTAAGCCATGTATGTCTAGCCCCTCTCCTTCTGCTTATAGTTTAGGGGGAGGTGGGGTGGGGGATAATTACACCCTTGGATAGCCACTTTCACAAACCAGCTACGCTGCAGAACAAAACATCTCTCTGAAAAAGGCTTTCAGTTGGCATATTTCATTACATTGGACATGATGCAATCAGTGTTTTTGGTAGTTAAGTAGCCCAGGGCTTTGGCTCAAAATAATAATGTAATTTTATCGCTGCTATTTCTATATTTCTTCCACCTCTTTCAAAGGAATGGATTAAATCTGTCTGTAGACGCTGTGTGTTACAGGATAAGCATCTAACTGTTCACAAGTCTGGAAACTGAACTGGGCCAGGGAGACACTAAATTAAGTTTTTTTTTCCCACTCTGAAACATTTAACGTTATAATCTCCACATCAAACAGCTTCTGTCACTATTTAAAGATGGCTTTACGAATTAAAAAGCTTTATGAGTCTATATCAACACTGGGCTGCAAACGATGACAAAGCTGAATATGCTCATCTGATATTTTCACTTTCATTGACAAAGAAAGATACTTTTTAGTTTTTATATTGTGAAGGAAGTCCATCTGTCCTCTATATACTCTCTGTCCTCTATATACTCTCTGTCCTCTATATTCTCTCTGTCCTCTATATTCTCTCTGTCCTCTATATTCTCTCTGTCCTCTATATTCTCTCTGTCCTCTATATACTCTCTGTCCTCTATATTCTCTCTGTCCTCTATATTCTCTCTGTCCTCTATATTCTCTCTGTCCTCTATATACTCTCTGTCCTCTATATTCTCTCTGTCCTCTATCTCTGTCCTCTATATTCTCTCTGTCCTCTATATACTCTCTGTCCTCTATATTCTCTCTGTCCTCTATATTCTCTCTGTCCTCTATATACTCTCTGTCCTCTATATACTCTCTGGTCCGCTATATTCTCTCTGTCCTCTATATTCTCTCTGTCGCCTATATTCTCGTCTATCTGTCCTCTATCCTCTGTCCCTCTATAGACTCTTCTCTGTCCTCATATAATACTCTCTGTCCCTTCTATAAACTCGGTCTGCTCCTCTATATTCCTCTGTCCTCTATATACGCCTCTGGTCCTCTATCTCTGTCCTCTTATATCCTCTCCGGTCCTCTATTATACTCTCTGGTCTCTATCTCTGTCCTCTATAGTCTCTCTGTCCTCTATATACTCTTCTGTCGTCTATATTCTCTCTGTCCTCTATATACTCTCCTGTCCTCTAGATACGCCTCTGTCTCTATATACTCGCTGTCCTCTATATACTCTCTGTCCTCTTATATTCTCTCTGTTCCAGCTATAGAACTCTCTGTCCTCTATAACTCTGCTGTCCTCTATCTCTGTCCTCTATATTCTCATCTGTCCTCCTCTATATACTCTCTGTCCTCTATTCTCTCTCTCTGTCCTCTATTATACGTCTCTGCGTCCTCTATATTCTCTTCTGGGTCCCTCCTATATTCCTCTGTCCTCTATATACTCTCTTCCTTCTCTCTGTCCTCTATATATCTCTCTGTCCTCTATCTCTGTCCTCTATATTCTCTCTGTCCTCTATATACTCTCTGTCCTCTATATACTCTCTGTCCTCTATATTCTCTCTGTCCTCTATATACTCTCTGTCCTCTATATTCTCTCTGTCCTCTATATACTCTCTGTCCTCTATATACTCTCTGTCCTCTATATACTCTCTGTCCTCTATATACTCTCTGTCCTCTATCTCTGTCCTCTATATTCTCTCTGTCCTCTATATACTCTCTGTCCTCTATATACTCTCTGTCCTCTATATACTCTCTGTCCTCTATATACTCTCTGTCCTCTATATTCTCTCTGTCCTCTATATTCTCTCTGTCCTCTATATTCTCTCTGTCCTCTATATTCTCTCTGTCCTCTATATTCTCTCTGTCCTCTATATACTCTCTGTCCTCTATATTCTCTCTGTCCTCTATCTCTGTCCTCTATATTCTCTCTGTCCTCTATATACTCTCTGTCCTCTATATTCTCTCTGTCCTCTATATTCTCTCTGTCCTCTATATACTCTCTGTCCTCTATATACTCTCTGTCCTCTATATTCTCTCTGTCCTCTATATTCTCTCTGTCCTCTATATTCTCTCTGTCCTCTATCTCTGTCCTCTATATACTCTCTGTCCTCTATATACTCTCTGTCCTCTATATACTCTCTGTCCTCTATATTCTCTCTGTCCTCTATATACTCTCTGTCCTCTATCGCTGTCCTCTATATACTCTCTGTCCTCTATATACTCTCTGTCCTCTATCTCTGTCCTCTATATTCTCTCTGTCCTCTATATACTCTCTGTCGTCTATATTCTCTCTGTCCTCTATCTCTGTCCTCTATATACTCTCTGTCCTCTATATACTCTCTGTCCTCTATATCCTCTGTCCTCTATATACTCTTCCTTGTCCTCTATATACTCTCTGTCCTCTATATACTCTCTGTCCTCTTATACTCTCTGTCCTCTATATACGCTCGCTGTCCTCTATATACTACTCTCTGTCCTCTATATTCTCTGTCCTCTATATCCTCTGTCCTCTATATTCTCTCTGTCCTCTATATTCTCTCTGTCCTCTATATTCTCTCTAGTCCTCTATATTCTCTCTGTCCTCTATATTCCTCTCTGTCCTCTATCTCTGTCCTCTATATTCTCTCTGTCCTCTATATACTCTCATGGTCCTCTATATACTCTCTGTCCTCGTATATTCTCTCTGTCCTCTATATACTCTCTGTCCTCTATATTCTCTCTGTCCTCTATATACTCTCTGTCCTCTATATACTCTCTGTCCTCTATATACTCTCTGTCCTCTATATACTCTCTGTCCTCTATATACTCTCTGTCCTCTATATTCTCTCTGTCCTCTATATACTCTCTGTCCTCTATATTCTCTCTGTCCTCTATATACTCTCTGTCCTCTATATACTCTCTGTCCTCTATATACTCTCTGTCCTCTATATTCTCTCTGTCCTCTATCTCTGTCCTCTATATTCTCTCTGTCCTCTATATACTCTCTGTCCTCTATATACTCTCTGTCCTCTATATACTCTCTGTCCTCTATATACTCTCTGTCCTGTTTGACACTTTCTGATTTAGAGTACAGCATGAACTGGCGTCTGGTGTGTGTGTGTGTGTGTGTGTGTGGACATGTTTAACCGTTTGATTTAGTGATGTAGTGGACTGAATCAGGGTCACACAGAGTGTTTCTTGGTAGTCTTAATTAAACAAATCTACTTTGAAACAAAAGTGTCCACCTCACACACATGGTTCTGAACATTAATCAGGAAGACGCCTGGACCATGTCAGATATAGGGTTGGCAATTATTACATTTTGAGTTTTACATCCCAATATTACACTTTAATATTTAACAAATATAACAAAACAGATTATTTATTTTTTTATAATAGGGAGAGAGGCAGAGAGAGAGATGTGTTTGGGCGTCTTTGTGTTGAAATTCAACCACAGAGTAGATTAAGTTTGCTTTTCTCTTAAACGTTCTCAGCAACGTCGACTGCTAGACCGTAAAGCTTTCAGCTTTTTAAATCTGTGAAAAGCACAAACCTGACCATAATAGGTTGAAATGGAGACGCTTAACTTTAATTGCTGTGAGTTCTGAGTGTGTTAAAAAACATTAATGATTGGACCAGACTATAGCAAACGCTAGCTTCTAGAAACCTCTCTGTGAAAATCCTTCCCATTGGTCAAGATGACGACACAAAGTGGAAGGTTATCCTTAGGGCTGTCTTTCATCACTAAAGTGATATTATAACAGAGTTTGTTTGTAATCTAGTTTTTAACATTCCAGTAAAAGCTGGATGGTGTCACAGTGTAGATGTCTTTGGATCGTCGGGTTTGCAGCTGTCCGGTTTCTGAGCTCGGGCTTTCCTCGACCGTCACACAGGAAGACTGAGAGGCACTCTTTACCGTGTATGTGTCCTAACCGGCACACTATCCCCTATGAGCCCTGGACAACAGTAGTGCACTACGCAGGGTGTCAGTTAGGACGTGACCTCTGGGACATTATGACGACCTTCTGTGAACATTTCACATGGAGAAATAGGAAACTCCACCTTAGATGGCATATACCCATACATTCTATGGTTTATACAGATACCCATAAATTCTATGGTTTATAAAGATACCCATACATTCTATGGTTTATAAAGATACCCATACATTCTATGGTTTATAAAGATACCCATACATTCTATGGTTTATAACGATACCCATACATTCTATGGTATATAAAGATACCCATACATTCTATGGCATATACAGATACCCATACATTCTATGGTTTATAAAGATACCCATACATTCTATGGTATATAAAGATACCCATACATTCTATGGTTTATAAAGATACCCATACATTCTATGGTTTATAAAGATACCCATACATTCTATGGTATATAAAGGCTGGGCTGTAATACCAGATACCCATACATTCTATGGTATATAAAGATACCCATACATTCTATGGTATATAAAGACTGGGCTTTAATACCAGATACCCATACATTATATGGTTTATAAAGACTGGGCTGTAATACCAGATACCCATACATTCTATGGTTTATAAAGATACCCATACATTCTATGGTATATAAAGACTGGGCTGTAATACCAGATACCCATACATTCTATGGTTTATAAAGGCTGAGCTGTAATACCAGATACCCATACATGCTATGGTTTATAAAGACTGAGCTGTAATACCAGATACCCATTCATTCTATGGTATATAAAGACTGGGCTGTAATACCAGTGTCATGACTGTCCTGATCAGGTCAGGATACAGGAGACCACCACCCTACAGATTATCTCCCAAACCCCCAACAGAGGAGGAGAGATCTAGGGGTCTGAAGATGTGGGGGTTTTATGACACCTCATGCCCATAATACAGAGAAATTCCTTTGTCCTAACAATGGAGAACTGGCCTCAGAACCTTAAACATGCAATAAAGGAACTTTGGAACAATGGTTTCCGTCAGCCACAATGGTGGTTATGACGAAAAGTGGAATATTAAAATGTATGTAACTTTTGTATTTGTTTTTAAAGTTAAGAGATGACGTTATTATGAAAACATTGTACCTTTAAGAGTTTTCCCAGTATATGCCTGATGTTTATACATGTACGCTGTTTGGAAAATATCCAAATCAAACAGAATGTTTTTGGCAAAGATGAAATGTGAAGTTAGTGTCTAAATCGGATTTTTAGCCAAATCTAAGCCTTGCCCCTGTACTTGGTCCGCCCAGAGAATCGCCCTAAAGGCTGTTACGCCCACTTCTGACCCGAGGGTATAAGACAGGGAGATTGGAGAATTAACATAGGAGACTAATTGGACCCCAAGCTGCAGCGAAGGTCTAACAAAGTCGACGAACCCCAAAACGAAACACAAGGTTGAAGACAAAGAAATATTTTTCTACACGAGCTACGGACGAGTAGCTGTGTCTAAGCGGTGAATTCAAGCCGAACCACCCAGCCTCCACTCTCGATTGAATCGTGGTATCGACACCATTCGAGCCGAAGCTGTGAGCTCTGAGCTACAGAGCTGTCTGTCCTCAGAAGACCCCTTTCAGATCAAGGGTGAGGATCAGACCACTTAGCCAAGAAGGACACTGACATCGTGAGGACAAACCGGAGAGTTGCGCCGTAGAAGTGCGTCATTTAGAAGCCTAAACGACCCACGCGGAGCTTCCCACCTGAGAACTACAACACGTAATTACATCATTATATTCTGACCCATAAGAGCGGCAGTTCGGGGCAAGGCTAATTTTAAAATAAGCATGGCTGACAAATGAACCCAAATGTATATTTCTCTCGTGTACTTCCTTTCTTTCTCTCTCTTTAAAATCCCCATTTTGGGTAACAAGCGCCATAGTGTGTTGGCCCGTTATACTAAGTCCTAATCAATAGCTAGACTGTGTTTTGTGTATGTGCATTTTTATCATCATTTTAGCTTGCTAGTAAATAAATAATCAACTAAGATTGGTGTGGTAAATTCAGTGGTAAAGCCCGGGTCCGTGCAGATTCCCGGATTATACGACTTTCAGATAATGAGACTGTAGAGGAAACTGATTAATTTAGCGACTGTTGTAATCGATATTCTGATATCCTTTGAGTTAATTTGGGAAATAGAAACTCAATCAAAACAATGTTCCCATGGTGCCCCAGGTTAATGAGTTAATAATTGCTTGATTCATTGCTTAATTCATTTAATCACGTAATTATAAACCGTTAATCATTCGATGAGCAACAGTCGTCACATTAACTAATACAACGTCACGACACCAGATACCCATACATTATATGGTATATAAAGACTGGGCTGTAATACCAGATACCCATACATTATATGTTATATAAAGACTGGGCTGTAATACCAGATACCCATACATTATATGGTATATAAAGACTGGGCTGTAATACCAGATACCCATACATTATATGTTATATAAAGACTGGGCTGTAATACCAGATACCCATACATTATATGGTATATAAAGACTGGGCTGTAATACCAGATACCCATACATTCTATGGTATATAAAGATACCCATACATTCTATTGTATATAAAGACTGGGCTGTAATAGCAGCCTAGTACTGATAAACCTAGCTTGGAGGCCAAGCCTACAGTTGGTCTTCTTGGAACATTGTCACGTGTCACTGCATCCAAGCATCCTTCTCTGTAAACAGATGTGTTTGACCTGTTTTTCTTGTTGGTGTTAGTTGTGTTTGTGGCATTCATCTGTTTACCATCAAATGTCATATGATTATCTAGCTGGCCGTTCCCATGGCACCGTAGCTAACTGGCAAACCCCAACCTTAAATGACAGATGACATCGCATTTCAGTGGTGGTGGCCATGTTTTTTTCCATAGAGGAATGCTTCCTTCTCCCCTTCTTTCCTTCTCCACCTTCCTCCTCCTCCTCCTCCTCCTCCTCTTTCTCTTCCTTCTCTTCTTCCTTCTCCTCTTCCTTCCTTCTCTTCTTCCTTCTCCTCTTTCTCTTCTTCCTCTTCCTCCACTTCTCTTCTTCCTCCTCCTCCTCCTCTTCCTCTTTCTCTCCCCCTCTTCCTCCTCCTCTTCCTCTTCCTTCTCCACTTCCTCTTCCTTCTCCTCTTCTTCCTTCTCCTCTTCCTCCACCTCTCTTCTTCCTCCTCCTCCTCCTCCTCTTCATTCTCTTCCTCTTCCTTCTTCGCTTCCTCCTCCTCCTCTTCATCTTATTTTTTATCGTCCTCCTTCTCCACTTCCACTTCCTTTTCCTCTTCCTCCTCTTCCTCCTCTTCTTCTTCCTTCTCCTCCTCCTCTTCCTCCTCTTCTTCCTATTACTCTTCTCATCTTCCTCGTCTTCCATTTCCTTCTCTTCCTCCTCTTCCCATTCCTTCTCCCTTTCTCCTGTACATAGTTTCTAGTCCCTTAGTGTCTCTCCTCCTCTCATTCCCCTGTCCTCCTTCTCCTATTTCTCCTCTCGTCCCCCTGTCCTTCGTCTCTCCTCCTCTCCTCCTCTCGTCCCCCTGTCTTTCTCCTCCTCCTATTTCTCCTCTCCTCCTCTCCAAACACACCAAGACAGTCGTGAAGAAGGCACGACAACGCCTCTTTCCCCTCAGGAGGCTGAAAATATTTTGGCATGTGTCCTCAGATCCTCAAAGTTCTAAAGCTGCCCCGCCATCACAGGTTGGTACGGCAACTGTTTGGCCTCCGACCGCAAGGCGCTGCAATGAGTAGTAGAGGTCTTCATGGATTCACCTGAACTGAAATACCGGAGACTACCGAGACCACTGGAGACTACCGGAGACTACCAAGACTACTGGAGACTACCGAGACTACCGGAGACTACTGGAGACTACCGAGACTACTGGAGACTACCGGAGACTACTGGAGACTACCGGAGACTACCAAGACTACTGGAGACTACCGAGACTACCGGAGACTACCGGAGACTACCGAGACTACTGGAGACTACCGGAGACTACTGGAGACTACCGGAGACTACCGGAGACTACTGAGACTACTGGAGACTACTGGATATTACTGGAGACTACCAGAGACTACCGAGACTACCGGAGACTACTGGAGATTACTGGAGACTACCGGAAACTACTGGAGACTACCGAGACTACCGGAGACTACTGAGACAACTGGAGACTACCGGAGAATACCGAGACTACCTAGACTACTGGAGACTACCGGAGACTACTTGAGACTACCGGAGACTACTGGAGACTACCGAGACTACCGGAGACTACTGGAGACTACTGGAGACTACAGAGACTCCTGGAGACTACCGGAGACTACCGAGACTACTGAGACTACCTAGACTACTGGAGACTACCGGAGACTACCGGAGACTACCGGAGACTACCAAGACTACCGGAAGCTACCGGAGACTACTGGAGACTACTGGAGACTACCGAGACTACTGGAGACTACTGGAGACTACCGAGACTACTGGAGACTACCAAGAATACTGGAGACTACTGGAGACTACTGGAGACTACTGGAGACTACCGAGACTACTGGAGACTACCGAGACTACTGGAGACTACCGAGTCTACTACTACCCGAGCCAGTCTAGATCCAGAATTCGAAATAATGTCTGTGTCTGATCTGATACCATTGACTCGGTGTAATTTTAACTAACTGTCTATCTTTCCTGTTGCATAACTAAAGGTTAAATAAAGTAAATATATTTACATACTGTAGCTACCTCAGTTCCCTCTCCGCTGCACATCGACTCAGTACTGGGTTCCCTGTATATAGCCATGGTACTGGGTTCCCTGTATATAGCCATGGTACTGGGTTCCCTGTATATAGCCATGGTATTGGGTTCCCTGTATATAGCCATGGTACTGGGTTCCCTGTATATAGCCATGGTACTGGGTTCCCTGTATATAGCCATGGTACTGGGTTCCCTGTATATAGCCATGGTACTGGGTTCCCTGTATATAGCCATGGTACTGGGTTCCCTGTATATAGCCATGGTACTGGGTTCCCTGTATATAGCCATGGTACTGGGTTCCCTGTATATAGCCATGGTATTGGGTTCCCTGTATATAGCCATGGTACTGGGCTCCCTGTATATAGCCATGGTACTGGGTTCCCTGTATATAGCCATGGTACTGGGTTCCCTGTATATAGCCATGGTACTGGGTTCCCTGTATATAGCCATGGTACTGGGTTCCCTGTATATAGCCATGGTACTGGGTTCCCTGTATATAGCCATGGTGTTTTACATATCATTTTTATGTTATTCACTCTGTATTTATTCTTTGTGTCACTATTAAAAAAAATGTTATTACATTTTTTTATATCTTGCCTTTTAACTCTGAATCGTTGGAAAAGGACCATTTCCCTGTTAGTCTACACCTGTTTTGTAGGAAGCATGTAACAAATCACATTTTATTTGAGTGAAGGCAAATGAGGAGGGAGTAGCTGTGTAACTCTAGCAGATTAGTACCATATATTTCATTGGATGATCTCTTAAACGGCAACGTGAAACGTCTATTCTGTAACACCTCTAGCATCTCTTCTAGCCTGCAATAACACTCATCTGTAGCACCAAAATACACTGTATGGTGACAGAGAGAGACTATGGAGAGAGCTAAACCGTGAACTGACCACTAGGTGAAGGACTCTCCATTACTGGTCCTGGTGAAGTATGTTATCAATGACAAGAATGGAGAAAATAACCCAGGTAGCACACAACGTTCTGAGAACAATGTGTTTCTCAGAGCTTGGTGAGAGTGTGGTTGTCCTATGGTTATTTTGAATTAAAACCTTCCCAAAACTTGATTGGCTATGGAACATTCTCAGGATGTTTTAAGGAACTTGACAAAAAAAAAAGAAAAAAAAAACATACTTTTCTTGGTATTTTATTACTTTAACAGAAGGTTTTCCTAAAAGTAAAAACATGTTACATTTAATTGGTTTGACTTTGGGTATGTTCTAAAATGTTCTAAAATTCTTCCAAGAATGTTTAAGAAAGAACGTTCTTCTGTGGGAACTTCAGTACTTTAGCAAAACGTAGCATCATACGTGGATGATTGCTGTATTTTGAAAGTTACAATATCTTGCAAACTTGATTGCTGACTTGCAAAAACATTTTTGGGACTATGTCAACAATGGACTATATCTTTTATTTTTTTGGGGGGGTGGAGTTTTCCTTTTATACATTAATCGGAGGCTTTCGCGGTTACAGAAGTCATCAGAAGTAACTCTGTTAGTATCAATGGTGACATAATAGTTAATAGAGGAAATAACTGGGCCAGGGTTTAAATGCACATTACCAGAAACCACCAGTAACGAGATAGGCTGACTGTAATCATCTCTGGCTGCTGTGCACATGAGAGGGAATTCATGATAGGCTTGATGGAAAGCATTTGGAAAAACTGTTTCATTAGCAAACATAAGGGTAATGTAGAGGCAGCCCTAGAAACAGAGTAACCATGAATGATGAAAATAACATCCCAAGATGAGGAGACGCATCAATGTTTCACCCCGGGGGAGGGAGACTAGCCCGAGAAGTGGGTTGGGGATGTAAAAGGTGGCATATGACGGACATAACAAGAGGATGTGCACAGATAGCTCTCCTGGGACTCACTGGTAGAACGAGGGTAAACAGGAGATGTAGTCCTGCTGCCAAGGTATTCCAAGCCGGGGGATCAGGGTCGAGAAAGGCCCCGATTAGACACAGAAGAACAGTACAGCTGGACCACCCTGACTCAGCAGAGAAACTTCTTGGAGACACCAGGAATCTGAGGCACTTGGCAGCAGAGAGTCAGAATCCGTGTGGAAACACTGAGGCCCAGGGGAGCTGGACCGTCGTGAACGCTCAGCGGAGAAGCATCAAGGAATCCACCAAGAGACATGCAATGTCAGTTTCCAGAGGGACAGATTAGCTGAGACACTGTAGGCTGGCAGGTGAACCAAAGTAGGGGAGACGGGCAAAAAGCTACATTGTTTGTAAAGATAATTTAGTATAGCCTAGATGTTAAGCTGGACTTTAATGGGTAGGCTCCAAATAGCAATTTGTAAATAAGACACAGGTAGGCTATAGACTGTAGATCAACTAAAGGAAAGCGCATGGGGAAAACACCAAACACCTACGAGGACAGGTCATCACGCAAGTTTACGCCATCTTGTATTAGCTTAATTTCCATGTGTCCTATCTCTGTCTATCTGTGTCCTATCTCTGTCAATCTGTGCTTGGAGTTTAAAAACAGTTAACCCAAAATAATCTAGCAGTGTTATTAAAAGTCTTCTTGAAACATTCAGTACAAGTTTTAAGGAAGTTATTCAAAAACCTCAAAATAATCGTTAATAAAACCTCAGAGGGAAAAGATTCAAGGATCCAGAGGGAAAAGATTCAAGGAACCAGAGGGAAATTATTCAAGAAACCAGAGGGAAAAGATTCAAGGAACCAGAGGGAAAAGATTCAAGGAACCAGAGGGAAAAGATTCAAGGAACCAGAGGGAAAAGATTCAAGGAACCAGAGGGAAAAGATTCAAGGAACCAGAAGGAAATTATTCAAGGAACCAGAGGGAAAAGATTCAAGGAACCAGAGGGAAAAGATTCAAGGAACCAGAGGGAAAAGATTCAAGGAACCAGAGGGAAAAGATTCAAGGAACCAGAGGGAAAAGATTCAAGGAACCAGAGGAAAATTATTCAAGGAACCAGAGGGAAAACGTTCAAGGAACCAGAGGGAAAACGTTCAAGGAAGCAGAGGGAAACCAAATAAGCAGTGAAGGCTCTTTCACTGAGGCAACTGAGTGATGTGGAGCGAAAACAACTCTCGAAGTTGACAAGTAGCCACGGTTTAGTTTACAGGCCTACAGCGGTTGTTCCATTAACTAATGGCATCACAATGACTCATTTATGAAGTGTGGTGATTGCCTTTGAATTTCCCAGTTACATGGATCCCAGCAGGGTTACAATTTCTACCATCAGCGGGGTAAATAATGTCTACCACATACGGACTATCTGACCCACACATTAGGTTTTGTTTCCCTGGTCTCAGCACGGTATTTCCCTTAACTATTAGCCCAACAACTGGTAGACCCGGCGTTGCTACGGTAACACGGGTCTTGTGACCCACACAGGAATAACTACCATAATTGTCATCATTACGCCTGACAGGAATACTACATGGAATCGACCCGTTGGATGTTCCTTCTCTTTTTTTTTCTTTTTTTTTTTCCACCTCGTAATAGTTTTTTTCAGCGTTGGGGGAAAAAAAATGTAATGATTTTGGTTTGGGTCTCGGGCAACTGATGGGTTAGCCTGCAGAAACTTAGCATCTGTCCAGGCTACAACTTTGTAACTGGTGATTTCATGCTGCATGCTACGGTTGAGGTCTTTATGGGTTAGGGACGTCCACAACACAATCCCCCTTCCGTGGTCACAGCCCAGCCTGCCGATGATGTGTTACAAGGTAGTGTGGATTATGGCACATGATGGAAGGAAGCTTTTCCAAGGCCCACTACAAAGAGTGTTCTATTTTTAGTCGTGAACAGCTAAAATCATTTCTGACTAACAAACTCCCAGCATGCAATCCTTCGTTTCCTCTGATTGGTGTGTTCTGACCGAGCCCCAGCCCTCAATGAGATGTTATTACTGGAGCTGTAAGTGGGAACATATGGAGCCTTCACTTACCTACTAGGTACAGACTGACTGACTGGCTGGCTGGCCGACTTGACTGGCTGACCGACTTGACTGACTGGCTGGCTGGCCGACTTGGCTGGCTGACCGACTTGACTGACTGGCTGGCTGGCCGACTTGGCTGGCTGACCGACTTGACTGACTGGCTGACTGGTCTGACTGACCAACTGGTCTGACTGACTGGCTGGCTGACTGGCTGACTGATTGACTGGCTGACTGATTGACTGGTCTGACTGACAGGCTGGCTGACTGGTCTGACTGACAGGCTGGCTGACTGGTCTGACTTGCTGGCTGACTGGCTGACTGGTCTGACTGACTGACTGATTGACTGGCTGACTGACCAACAGGTCATGAATGACTGGCTGGCTGGCTGGCCGACTTGGCTGGCTGACCGACTTGGCTGACTGGTCTGACTGACTGACTGATTGACTGGCTGACTGATTGACTGATCTGACTGACCAACAGGTCATGAATGACTGGCTGACTGACTGGTCTGACTGGCTGAATGATTGACTGACTGACTGTCTGACTGGTCTGACTGATTGACTAGTCTGACTGGCTGACTGATTGACTGTTCTGACTGGCTAACTGACTGGTCTGACTGGCTGGCTGTCTGATTGGCTGGCTGTCTGGCTGACTGATTGGCTGTGGCTGACTGACCAACTGGTCTGACTGGCTGGCTGGCTGGCTGACTGACCAACTGGTCTGACTGGCTGGCTGACTGACTGATTGGCTGACTGGCTGGCTGGCTGGCTGGCTGGCTGGCTGACTGACTAGCTGGCTGGCTGACTGACCAACTGGTCTGACTGGCTGGCTGGCTGACTGACCAACTGGTCTGACTGGCTGGCTGGCTGACTGATTGGCTGACTGGCTGGCTGGCTGACTGACTGGCTGGCTGGCTGACTGATTGGCTGACTGGCTGGCTGGCTGGCTGGCTGACTGACTGGCTATCTGGCTGACTGGCTTACTGACCAACTGGTCTGACTGGCTGGCTGGCTGGCTGGCTGGCTGGCTGGCTGACTGGCTGGCTGGCTGACTGATTGGCTGACTGGCTGGCTGACTGGCTGACTGGTCTGACTGACTGACTCGTCTGACTTCCCCCAAAATTGACCCCCCAAAAATATGTGACCAAAGGTATGTGGACACCTGCTCGTAGGACATCTCATTCCAAAATCATGGGCATTAATATAGAGTTGGTCCCCCCTTTGCTGCTATAACAGCCTCCCCTCTTCTGGGAAGGCTTTCCACTAGATTTTGGTACATTGCTGCGGGGACTTGCTCCACAAGAGTGTTAGTGAGGTCGGGCACTGATGTTGGCCGATTAGGCCTGGCTCGCAGTCGGTGTTCCAATTCATCCCAAAGGTGTTCGATGGGGTTGAGGTCAGGGCTCTGTGCAGGCCAGTCAAGTTCTTCCACATCGATCTGTGTATGAACCTCGCTTTGTGCATGGTAGCATTGTTTTGCTGAAACAGGAAAGGGCCTTCCCCAAACTGTAGTCACAAAGTTAGAAGCGCAGAATCATCTAGAATATCATTGTATGTTGTAGCGTTAAGATTTCCCTTCACTGGAACTAAGGAGCCTGAATTATGAAAAACAGCCCCAGACCATTATTCCTCCTCCACCAAACTTTACAGTTGGCACTATACATTTGGGCAGGTAGTATTCTCCTGGCATCTGCCAAAACCCATATTCGCGGTTTGTTTGTGGCTGCTCGGCCATGGAAAAACCCATATGATATTCATGTTGCTTCCAGAGGCAGTTTGGAACCCGCTAGTGACTGTTACAACTGAAGACAGATCATTTTTACGCACTACGCGTTTCAGCAGTCCCATTCTGTGAGCTTTTGTGGCCTACCACTTCACGGCTGAGATGTTGTTACTCCTAGACGTTTCCAATTCCCAATTATAGCACTTACAGCAGGGTAGAAATTTGCCGAACTGACTTGTTGGAAAGGTGGCATCCTATGACGGTGCCACGTTGAAAGTCACTAAGCTCTTCAGTAAGGCCATTCTACTGCCAGTATTCGTCTATGGAGATTGCATGTCTGTGTGCTCAGTTTTATACACCGGTCAGCAACGGGTGTGGCTGAAATAGCCGAATCCAGGAATTTAGAAGGGGTGTCCAAATACTTTTGTATATATTTTGTCTATGTACAGTATACATATACAGTTGAAGTCGGAAGTTTACATACCCTTAGGTTGGAGTCATTAAAACTCATTTTTCAACCACTCTACACATGTCTTGTTAACAAACTATAGTTTTGGCAAGTCGGTTAGGACATCTACTTTGTGCTTGACACAAGTTATTTTTCCAAGAATTGTTTACAGACAGATTATTTCACTTATAATTCACTGTATCACAATTCCAATGGGTCAGAAGTTTACATACACTAAGTTGACTGTGCCTTTAAACAGCTTGGAAAATTCCAGAAAATTATGTCATGGCTTTAAAAGCTTCTTGCTAATTGACATTATTTGAGTCAACTGGAGGTGTACCTGTGGATGTATTTCAAGGCCTACCTTCAAACTCAGTGCATCTTTGTATGTAACTGTATTTCACCTTCCCCCTATACATATCTACCTCCATCACTCCAGTATCCCTGTCCTCCTTCCCCCTATACATATCTACCTCCATCACTCCAGTATCCCTGTCCCCTTCCCCCTATACATATCTACCTCCATCACTCCAGTATCCCTGTCTCCTTCCCCCTATACATATCTACCTCCATCACTCCAGTATCCCTGTCCCCTTCCCCCTATACATATCTACCTCCATCACTTCCAGTATCCCTGTCTCCTTCCCCCTATACATATCTACCTCCATCACTCCAGTATCCCTGTCTCCTTCCCCCTATACATATCTACCTCCATCACTCCAGTATTCCTGTCCCCTATACATATCTACCTCCATCACTCCAGTATCCCTGTCTCCTTCCCCCTATACATATCTACCTCCATCACTCCAGTATCCCTGTCCCTTCCCCTAACATATCTACCTCCATCACTCCGATCCCTGTCCCTCCTCCCCCTATACTTATCTACCTCCATCACTCCAGTATCCCTGTCCCTTCCCCCTATACATCTACCTCCATCACTCCAGTATCCCGTTCCCCCTATACATATCTACCTCCATACTCCAGTATCCCTGTCCCCTTCCCCCTATACATATCTACCTCCATCACTCCAGTATCCCCCTATACATATCTACCTCCATCACTCCAGTATCCCTGTCCCTTCCCCCTATACATATCTACTCCATCACTCCGTATCCCTGTCCCCTATACATATCTACCTCCATCACTCCAGTATCCCTGTCTCCTTCCCCCTATACATATCTACCTCCATCACTCCAGTATCCCTGTCCCCTTCCCCCTATACATATCTACCTCCATCACTCCAGTATCCCTGTCTCCTTCCCCCTATACATATCTACCTCCATCACTCCATCCTATCCCCTGTCCCCCCCCACACCCCCCTATCTATCCCTCCTCCTCCCCCCCATATCCTCACCCACCTGTCCCCCCCCCCCTATACCATATACCTCCATCACTCCAGTATCCCTGTCTCCTTCCCCCTATACATATCTACCTCCATCACTCCAGTATCCCTGTCTCCTTCCCCCTATACATATCTACCTCCATCACTCCAGTATCCCTGTCCCCTATACCTATCTACTCCATCACTCCAGTATCCTGTCTTCTCCCCCTATACATATCTATCCATCACTCCAGTATCCCTGTCCCCTTCCCTATACTTATCTACCTCCATCACTCCAGTATCCCTGTCCCCTTCCCCCTATATATCTACCTCCATCACTCCAGTATCCCTGTCTCCTTCCCCCTATACATATTACCTCCATCACTCCAGTATCCCTGTCCCCTTCCCCTATACATATCTACCCTCCATCACTCAGTATCCCTGTCCCCCTTCCCCCTATAAATATCTACCTCCATCACTCCAGTATCCCCTGTCCCCTTCCCCCTATACATATCTACCTCCATCACTCCAGTATCCCTGTTCCCTACCCCTATTACATATCTACCTCCATCACTCCGTATCCCTGTTCCCTTACCCCTATACTATCTACCTCCATCACTCCAGTATCCCTGTCTCCTCCCCCCTATACTATCTACCTCCATCACTCCAGTATCCCTGTCCCCTGCCCCCTATACATATCTACCCTCCATCACTCCAGTATCCCTGTCCCCTATACATATCTACCTCATCACTCCAGTATCCCTGTCCCCTATACATATCTACCTCCATCACTCCAGTATCCCTGTCCCCTATACATATCTACCTCATCACTCCAGTATCCCTGTCCCCTATACATATCTACCTCATCACTCCAGTATCCCTGTCTCCTTCCCCTAGAACATATCTACCTCCATCACTCCAGTATCCCTGTCCCCTATACATATCTACCATCCATCACTCCAGTAATCCCTGTCCCCTATACATATCTACCTCATCACTCCAGTATCCCTGTCCCCTATACATATCTACCTCATCACTCCAGTATCCCTGTCCCCTTCCCCCTATACATATCTACCTCCATCACTCCAGTATCCCTGTCTCCTTCCCCCTATACATATCTACCTCCATCACTCCAGTATCCCTGTCCCCTTCCCCCTATACATATCTACCTCCATCACTCCAGTATCCCTGTCTCCTTCCCCCTATACATATCTACCTCCATCACTCCAGTATCCCTGTCCCCTTCCCCCTATACATATCTACCTCCATCACTCCAGTATCCCTGTCCCCTTCCCCCTATACATATCTACCTCCATCACTCCAGTATCCCTGTTCCCTACCCCTATACTATCTACCTCCATCACTCCAGATCCCTGTCTCCTCCCCCCTATACATATCTACCCTCCATCACTCCAGTATCCCTGTCTCCTTCCCCCTATACATATCTACCTCCATCACTCCAGTATCCCTGTCACCTTCCCCCTATACATATCTACCTCCATCACTCCAGTATCCCTGTCCCCTTCCCCCTATACATATCTACCTCCATCACTCCAGTATCCCTGTCCCCTATACATATCTACCTCATCACTCCAGTATCCCTGGCCCCTTCCCCCTATACATATCTACCTCCATCACTCCAGTATCCCTGTCCCCTTCCCCCTATACATATCTACCTCCATCACTCCAGTATCCCTGGCCCCTTCCCCCTATACATATCTACCTCCATCACTCCAGTATCCCTGTCCCCTTCCCCCTATACATATCTACCTCCATCACTCCAGTATCCCTTCCCCCTATACATATCTACCTCCATCACTCCAGTATCCCTGTCCCCTTCCCCCTATACATATCTACCTCCATCACTCCAGTATCCCTGTCCCCTTCCCCCTATACATATCTACCTCCATCACTCCAGTATCCCTGTCCCCTTCCCCCTATACATATCTACCTCCATCACTCCAGTATCCCTGTCCCCTTCCCCCTATACATATCTACCTCCATCACTCCAGTATCCCTGTCCCCTTCCCCCTATACATATCTACCTCCATCACTCCAGTATCCCTGTTCCCTTACCCCTATACATATCTACCTCCATCACTCCAGTATCCCTGTCTCCTCCCCCCTATACATATCTACCTCCATCACTCCAGTATCCCTGTCTCCTTCCCCCTATACATATCTACCTCCATCACTCCAGTATCCCTGTCACCTTCCCCCTATACATATCTACCTCCATCACTCCAGTATCCCTGTCCCCTTCCCCCTATACATATCTACCTCCATCACTCCAGTATCCCTGTCCCCCTATACATATCTACCTCATCACTCCAGTATCCCTGGCCCCTTCCCCCTATACATATCTACCTCCATCACTCCAGTATCCCTGTCCCCTTCCCCCTATACATATCTACCTCCATCACTCCAGTATCCCTGGCCCCTTCCCCCTATACATATCTACCTCCATCACTCCAGTATCCCTGTCCCCTTCCCCCTATACATATCTACCTCCATCACTCCAGTATCCCTGTCCCCTATACATATCTACCTCCATCACTCCAGTATCCCTGTCCCCTATACATATCTACCTCCGGTATCCCTGCACATTGTTAATATGGAACTGACCCTGTATATAGTATGATTACCTATTGTGTTCTTCTTAGTTTTATATCTGCTTGCGTTTCTATTCTACCTTGTTATTTGTAGTGTTACATTGTATGACTGCATTGTTGGGTTTAGAGCTACGAGGAAGACGAGACATTTCAGGCTACTGATGTATGTGACATTAAAACTTCTAACCGAAACACACAAATCATATTTAGCTTACGATGATTGGGACTAAATAGTTGTTTTGGTATCTTTTAGTTGTCACTTTGAATATACTAGTGGAGGCAGTATTCCTGTTGTCTTTGTGCAGACTTGAGGTATGTCACAGGTGTCGATGAAGGTTGGACCAAAACGAAGCGGGTAAAGTTCTCATCTTCTTTTATTATTAAATAAAGTGAACACTTAAACAAAAATAACAAACCGACAATAAACAGTTCTGCAAGGCACATAGGCTATACCGAAAACAACCACCCACAAAAACACAGGAAAAATAGGCTGCCTAAGTATGGCTTCCAATCAGAGACAACGAAAGACACCTGCCTCTAATTGGAAGCCATACGTGGCCACACATAGAAAAAGAAACATAGAAATGGAAAACTAGAACCAAAATCCCCTAGAACCCTTTACTGTTCAGGACGTGACAAGGTAACTCAGTGGTTCTCAATCACTAGCTGTTTTAGTAAACTGTTATTTGCTTTGTGGACTTCACAGGACAGATGTTGCTCTCCGGTTTTGTGATGAAACAAATAATTTATTCTGCCACTGTGTCTTCTTATTGTCTCGGCCTTTAGCCCTATATATTACGGTCACAAGGCATATGAACTACCAGGTTATACAGCCAAACAATGTAATTATTATCAAACAAATATTTTTTTTTCCCCTGGCTTTCCCAGTGATTTTATCCACCCACTGCTACTGGGTCTGACTGACTAAGGAGGGAGGGGGAAGGGGAGTGGGAGAGATAAATCTGTGTGAGGGTTGTGTGTGTGTGCGCGCGTGTGTGTGTGTGTGTGTGTGTGTGTGTGTGTGTGTGTGTGTGTGTGTGTGTGTGTGTGTGTGTAGCAGTGTAAATGCATGCTGTTCTATGAGACTGAAGACTATACATTAATATCGGATTACTTCAAACAACAGAGACTTTGGTAAAACCCTCCTCAGATTGGTCAGGGAAAAGAGCCCTGCCAACGTTTTTCACTTCCAGTGCCCTGATCAACTGAATCGATGGTATTAATGGTAGTCTCTCTCTCGCCGTGTGCCAGTCAGTGGGGTGCATCTCCCGGTAGGTACCATGATCCTCAGGAAGACATGTACAGAGTACATCAGATTATATATCCTAGTGGGGGTCAGGCTCCAATTAAGAGCTGTGTATCAGTCTGTATTCCACCTGCACTATCTCAGCCTGCCAGATAGAAGGATTCAGCCTGCCAGATAAGAGGATTCACCCTGCCAGATGGAAGGATTCAGCCTGCCAGCCTGCCAGATGGAAGGATTCAGCCTGCCAGATGGAATGATTCAGCCTGCCAGATGGAAGGATTCATCCTGCCAGATGAATCGGAAGGATTCATCCTGCCAGATGGAAGGATTCAGCCTGCCAGATGGAAAGGATTCATCCTGCCAGATGGAAGATTTCAGCCTGCCAGATGGAAGATTTCAGCCTGCCAGATGGAAAGATTCAGCCTGCCAGATGGAAAGATTCAGCCTGCCAGATGGGAGTATTCAGCCTGCCAGATGGAAGATTTCAGCCTGCCAGATGGGAGTATTCAGCCTGCCATATGAGTTCAGCCTGCCAGATAAAAGGATTCAGCTTGGCAGATGGAAGGATTCAGCCTGCCAGATGGAAGGATTCAGCCTGCCAGATGATTTCAGCCTGCCAGATGGAAGGATTCATCCTGCCAGATGGAAGGATTCAGCCTGCCAGATGGAAGGATTCAGCCTGCCAGATGGAAGGATTCATCCTGCCAGATGGAAGGATTCAGCTTGGCAGATGGAAGGATTCAGCCTGCCAGATAAAAGGATTCAGCCTGCCAGATGATTTCAGCCTGCCAAATGGAAGTATTCATCCTGCCAGATGGAAGGATTCAGCCTGCCAGATGGGAGGCCTGAAAGCAGGCTGATGCTACATCTCAAATGGTACCCTATTCCCCCATAGTGCCCTACTTTTAACCAGAGCCATATGGTCAAATGTAGTGCACTACTTTTAACCAGAGCTTATGGTCAAATGTAGTGCACTACTTTAAACCGGAGCCATATGGTCGTAGTGCACTACTTTAAACCGGAGCCATATGGTCGTAGTGCACTATAAAGGGGAATAGGGTGCAATAGGGGATGCAGACTGAGCATCCCACGGCCGCTGAGCTTGTCTTGGCCAGGCAGACACTAGATACATTGGGTGATTCTAGTGGGGACAGAGCTTGTTGACTTGGCGGATACCGGACCGCGTGCAGTAATACGAGTCTGTTTGAGTCAGTTAGCCAAGAATACCAAGGACTAACGATACTGATGTCATTCTGATTCCCAAATCAAATGCAGGATGTCTGGGCAGAGGCTGAGACTGAGACAGGCAACCCTGTTGAAAGAAGTGCTTACTTTAGCAGGAGCCCAGCCTGTGAATCAAGGCTCTTGCTCATTGAAATGTAAAAGTTTACCTAGACGGCTCTGTCCTGTTTGCTACAGGAGAACATTTATGCTGTGGGAGGCCCTTCTTACAGGAAGAGTTACAGCAGACCAGTGTTGTCTGTCTGAGTCCAGCCGGTCTGAGAGGAGAGCGCTGCATACCTCTCCTTCTGTGGACTGTTCCTTCGTGCTGACATTCTCCCCTGTTTGCTCTGACTGACTTGACTAGACACTCAACCTACAAAATTGCTAATGTTTAAAACTCTCTCTTTCTCTCCCTCCTGTCTCTCTTCATCTCTCCTTGGTCTTTGTCTCTCTTCTTCCCGACGGACGGACGGACGGACAGACAGACAGACAGACAGACAGACAGACAGACAGACAGACAGACAGTAAAACACAGTGCATGAGATCATCAAGTACCACTGTGTTAGTGTTTCATCACAGAGAAGTCCACTCTGATGGCTTTAGCTTGAGGTCTCTGAAATGTTCAGCTAAACAGGGCTGTCCTGCTAGTCATGTATTAAACAGGGCTATCCTGCTAGTCATGTATTAAACAGGGCTATCCTGCTAGTCATGTATTAAACAGGGAAGTCATGTATTAAACAGGGATATCCTGCTAGACCCTAATGCATTATAACCTGTTGACTGATCCTAATGCATTATAACCTGTAGACTGATCCTAATGCATTATAACCTGTAGACTGACCCTAATGCATTATAACCTGTAGACTGATCCTAATGTATTATAACCTGTAGACTGACCCTAATGCATTATAACCTGTAGACTGATCCTAATGCATTATAACCTGTAGACTGACCCTAATGCATTATAACCTGTAGACTGACCCTAATGCATTATAACCTGTAGACTGACCCTAATACATTATAACTTGTTGACTGAGGAACAAGTAATTCACCACATCTGCCACGTTTCAGTGATGCCGAGATCAAAGTCATAAAACCATGGGAGAAATTACACAGAGATTCCCAGAAGTTAGTGGAAATTCCAGAGTTGTTGGCACTGATGTTAGCTCTCCATGCTTCTGTTCTCCTGTATTTACCAGGACGTCTATTACAGAGTGTCTTTGGGAGGTTTTTAACACCAGGAAGTCTATTACAGGGTGTCTTTGGGAGGTTTTTAGAACCAGGAAGTATATTACAGGGTGTCTTTGGAAGGTTTTTAGAACCAGGAAGTCTATTACAGGGTGTCTTTGGGAGGTTTTTAACCAGGAAGTCTATTACAGAGTGTCTTTGGGAGGTTTTTAGAACCAGAAAGTCTATTACAGGGTGTCTTTGGGAGGTTTTTAGAACCAGGAAGTCTATTACAGGGTGTCTTTGGGAGGTTTTTAACACCAGGAAGTCTATTAAAGGGTGTCTTTGGGAGGTTTTTAAAACCAGGAAGTCTATTACAGGGTGTCTTTGGGAGGTTTTTAAAACCAGGAAGTCTATTACAGAGTGTCTTTGGGAGGTTTTTAGAGCCAGGAAGTATATTACAGGGTGTCTTTGGGAGGTTTTTAGAGCCAGGAAGTCTATTACAGGGTGTCTTTGGGAGGTTTTTAAAACCAGGAAGTCTATTACAGAGTGTCTTTGGGAGGTTTTTAAAACAAGGAAGTCTATTACAGAGTGTCTTTGGGAGGTTTTTAAAACCAGGAAGTCTATTACAGGGTGTCTTTGGGAGGTTTTTAGAACCAGGAAGTCTATTACAGGGTGTCTTTGGGAGGTTTTTAACCAGGAAGTCTATTACAGAGTGTCTTTGGGAGGTTTTTAACACCAGGAAGTCTATTACAGGGTGTCTTTGGGAGGTTTTTAGAACCAGGAAGTCTATTACAGAGTGTCTTTGGGAGGTTTTTAACACCAGGAAGTCTATTACAGGGTGTCTTTGGGAGTGTTTTAATGCGTCTTCCTCTCCATGCATTTCGGCTTTAGCCAGCTCTGTCGAGTGAAGGGCCTAGACCTCTGTCCTCCTATCTTCAGTCGTTGACCCACCCCCCTGGCTTGCTGCCTGGCTGGCTGACTGGCTGTCGTGTGTTTGCTTAGAAGGGTCGCTCCGAAAGAGATTTGAGGCAAGAAACCTCCAGTGATGGACCAGACACACAAACCAACTCTATTCCTCACAGATTACAGACACTTGTACTCCATTCACCTGGGGGTGTGACCCTCTAATAATATGTAGGAAGTTAAAGTGTCTGTGTTATCTGGGAGGAACAGAAGTGTGTGGGCCCTGGGGTGTATGTAGTATACTTATCCAGTCTGTGTGCTTGTTGGGATACACTCTGTGGCTGACTGGTTTATGGCATGGTGGGAGGGGGGGAGGGTGAAGGTCAAATCCAGGTCACAGTGATTTAGTCTTGCACTTTAGAGTCCTGGGTTGGAACCCTATTCCCTATATAGTGTACTACTTTAGACCAGGGTTTATAAGGCCTCTGGTCCATAGGGAATTGGGTGCCATATCAGACACACCATTTTGTTTTGTCTTGGAGAGTGGAGTACCCCAAACCCCCCATGGCACACACCAGATCAGACCATTGTGTAATGGGGGGGAGGGGGAAATATCCAGACTGGTCCTTGTCCAGGGATCCCTTCCTCTACTGAGAGGATGATGATATCACCTTCTCTGTTAAACAGTGAAACATACTCTCTCTGCCGTGCCTCTGTGGAGCCATGAAGGGAGTCAGGATAATGGGGCGATCCACACTGCCCATAAATACACCTCTTAGTAAAAATACGATCTTTGTTCGTGATCCAAGTTTTGTTTTATTGATTACAGAAAATGTTCAGACAGACAGGAATTCCCCCCTGTTTCCTGTCCCTCTGATAATAATAGCAGTTGGCAGTGTGCTGACAGACAGGCTTCTTTACAGACAGACAGGCGTCTTTACAGACAGACAGGGGGTCTTTACAGCCGGACAGGGGGTCTTTACAGCCGGACAGGGGGCCTTTACAGCCAGACAGGGGGTCTTTACAGCCAGACAGGGGGTCTTTACAGCCAGACAGGTGTCTTTACAGACAGACAGGGGTCTTTACAGCCAGACAGGGGTCTTTTCAGACAGACAGGGGTCTTTACAGCCAGACAGGGGTCTTTACAGTCAGACAGGGGTCTTTACAGCCAGACAGGGGGTCTTTACAGACAGACATTGGGTCTTTACAGCCGGACAGGGGTCTTTACAGACAGACAGGGGTCTTTACAGACAGACAGGGGTCTTTACAGCCAGATAGGGACCTTTACAGCCGGACAGGGGTCTTTACAGTAAGACAGGAGTCTTTACAGACAGACAGTGGGTCTTTACAGCCGGACAGGGGTCTTTACAGACAGACAGGGGTCTTTACAGCCAGACAGGGGTCTTTACAGCCAGACAGGGGGTCTTTACAGCCAGACAGGGGGCCTTTACAGCCAGACAGGGGTCTTTACAGCCAGACAGGGGTCTTTACAGACAGACAGGGGTCTTTACAGGCAGACAGGGGTCTTTACAGCCAGACAGGGGGCCTTTACAGACAGACAGGGGTCTTTAGAGCCAGACAGGGGTCTTTTCAGACAGACAGGGGTCTTTACAGACAGACAGTGGGTCTTTACAGCCGGACAGGGGTCTTTACAGCTAGACAGGGGGTCTTTACAGCCAGACAGGGGGCCTTTACAGCCAGACAGGGGTCTTTACAGACAGACAGTGGGTCTTTACAGCCAGGCAGGGGGTCTTTACAGCCAGACAGGGGTCTTTACAGCCAGACAGGCTTCTTTACAGCCAGACAGGGGTCTTTACAGCCGGACAGGGGTCTTTACAGCCTGACAGGGGTCTTTACAGCCAGACAGGGGGTCTTTACAGACAGACATTGGGTCTTTACAGCCGGACAGGGGTCGTTACAGACAGACAGGGGTCTTTACAGCCAGACAGTGGTCTTTACAGCCAGACAGGGGGTCTTTACAGACAGACATTGGGTCTTTACAGCCAGACAGGGGGTCTTTACAGACAGACATTGGGTCTTTACAGCCGGACAGGGGTCTTTACAGACAGACAGGGGTCTTTACAGACAGACAGGGGTCTTTACAGCCAAACAGGGGTCTTTACAGACAGACAGGGGTCTTTACAGACAGACAGGGGTCTTTACAGCCAGACAGGGGGCCTTTACAGACAGACAGGGGTCTTTACAGCCAGACAGGGGTCTTTTCAGACAGACAGGGGTCTTTACAGACAGACAGGGGTCTTTTCAGCCAGACAGGGGGTCTTTACAGACAGACAGTGGGTCTTTACAGCCAGACAGGGGTCTTTACAGCCAGACAGGGGGTCTTTACAGCCAGACAGGGGGCCTTTACAGCCAGACAGGGGTCTTTACAGACAGACAGTGGGTCTTTACAGCCGGACAGGGGTCTTTACAGGCAGACAGGGGTCTTTACAGACAGACAGGGGTCTTTACAGACAGACAGGTGTCTTTACAGACAGACAGGCATCTTTACAGACAGACAGGGGGTCTTTACTGCCGGACAGGGGGTCTTTACTGCCGGACAGGGGTCTTTACAGCCAGACAGGCTTCTTTACAGACAGACAGGGGGTCTTTACAGCCAGACAGGCTTCTTTACAGACAGACAGGGGGTCTTTACAGCCGGACAGGGGTCTTTATAGACAGACAGGCTTCTTTCCAGACAGACAGGGGTCTTTACTGCCAGACAGGGGGTCTTTTTACAGCCAGACAGGTGTCTTTACAGCCAGACAGGCGTCTTTACAGACAGACAGGGGGTCTTTACTGCTGTACAGGGGGTCTTTACAGCCAGACAGGCTTCTTTATAGCCAGACAGGGGGTCTTTACAGCCAGACAGGGGTCTTTACAGATACGTGTCCAGTAGTGTGAATAACAGACAAGGGTCTTTACAGACAGGCATGTTACTGATGGACTACTGATGGAGTGGGATTCCCATGTCTTCTTCCCCCATGTGTACAACAAGACAAACCAGCATAGATAAAACCTCCCAATATGATTGGTTGTTCTGTCTCTGAAAGGAGGAAGTGGTCCTAGTTTACTACCTTGTTGGCAATGTGGAATACAAAACTGCGGTACCGTGACCAGGACTCTACTGTTTCTCTGGGATAGAGTGAAAAACAGAACGTGTAGGCAGTCTCGTTTTACAGTCAAAACAGCTGTTCTCTCACACTGATTTCTAATGACTTTCCCAGATGTGGGAAAAATCCCACTCCCCCTCCTCTCTCTTTCCACCCCCCTCCTCTCTCTCTCCATCTCCCTCCTCTCTCTCCATCTCCCCCAATACTCCATCCCCCTAGTCTCTCTCCATTCCCCTCTCCCTCCAACTCTCCCATCCCCCTCCTCTCTCGCTCCATTCCCCTCTCCCTCCAACTCTCCCATCACTCCATCCCCCACCTCCCCCGTCACTCCATCCCCCACCTCCCCTGTCACTCCATCCCCCACCTCCCCCGTCACTCCATCCCCCACCTCCCCCATCACTCCATCCCCCAACTCCCCAGTCACTCCATCCCCCACCTCCCCCGTCACTCCATCCCCCAACTCCCCAGTCACTCCATCCCCCAACTCCCCAGTCACTCCATCCCCCAACTCGCCCGTCACTCCATCCCCCACCTCCCCGTCACTCCATCCCCCACCTCCCCCGTCACTCCATCCCCCACCTCCCCCATCACTCCATCCCCCACCTCCCCCGTCACGCCATCCCCCACCTCCCCCATCACTCCATCCCCCAACTCCCCCGTCACTCCATCCCCCAACTCCCCAGTCACTCCATCCCAAAAACTCCCCCGTCACTCCATCCCAAAAACTCCCCCGTCACTCCATCCCAAAAACTCCCCCGTCACTCCATCCCCCACCTCCCCCGTCACTCCATCCCCCACCTCCCCCGTCACTCCATCCCCCACCTCCCCCGTCACTCCATCCCCCAACTCCCCCGTCACTCCATCCCCCAACTCCCCGTCACTCCATCCCCCAACTCCCCAGTCACTCCATCCCCCAACTCCCCAGTCACTCCATCCCCCACCTCCCCGTCACTCCATCCCCCAACTCCCCCATTACTCCATCCCCCACCTCCCCGTCACTCCATCCCCCACCTCCCCCATCACTCCATCCCCCACCTCCCCCGTCACTCCATCCCCCTCACACTCCTTCATTTATCTAGCCAAGACATGAACAGACTAGACAGCCAGACAGCAGACTAGACAGCCAGACAGCAGACTAGACAGCCAGACAGCAGACTAGACAGCCAGACAGCAGACTAGACAGCCAGACAGCAGACTAGACAGCCAGACAGCAGACTAGACAGCCAGACACAGAGACAGAGACAAAGACACACCTGAGCTTTCCAAGGCAGCGTCCGCTTCTTCCCCCATCTCCCTTTGTGGGGCTGGAGCTGGAGCTCTGTCTGGCTAACTCTCTGGCTGACTGACTGACTGGCTGTCTCTCTGGCTTGCTGGATGGATGGCTGACTGGCTGGCTTACTAGCTGGCTGTTTCTCTGGCTGGCTGACTGGCTCTCTGGCTGTCTGGCTGTCTGGCTGTCTGGCTAGCTGTCACCGGAGACCCCTGGCTTAGTTATGGGGAGACAGATCTTCATCCACTTATCTACCTGCATGTGTTAGTGCACAGCTGGAAGCGCCATTTGAACGGTGACAGCTCCACTGCAGGACAGACCAGACTAGACCAGGGTGAGGGAATGGCTGAGTAATACTGACAGGAAATAGAGGGAAATGAACACCAATGAGGCTGTGATGGAGCTTTGGGAGGGCAGGGGGAGATCCCATTATCACTTCAATATTTCAGAGCATATGGAGAGTGCTGAAAACTGAGTTTGCATTCCCAGGAACTAAAGACTGAATCCACATGGAGTGGGACTGAAAACTGAGTTTGCATTCCCAGGAACTAAAGACTGAATCCACATGGAGTGGTGCTGAAAACTGAGTTTGCATTCCCAGGAACTAAAGACTGAATCCACATGGAGTGGGGTTGAAGACTGAATCCACATGGAGTGGTGCTGAAAACAGAATCCACATGGAGTGGTGCTGAAGACTGAATCCACATGGAGTGGGGCTAAAGACTGAATCCACATGGAGTGGGGTTGAAGACTGAATCCACATGGAGTGGTGCTGAAAACAGAATCCACATGGAGTGGTGCTGAAGACTGAATCCACATGGAGTGGGGCTGAAGACTGAATCCACATGGAGTGGTGCTGAAAACAGAATCCACATGGAGTGGTGCTGAAGACTGAATCCACATGGAGTGGTGCTGAAGACTGAATCCACATGGAGTGGGGCTGAAGACTGAATCCACATGGAGTGGTGCTGAAGACTGAATCCACATGGAGTGGGGCTGAAAACTGAGTTTGCATTCCCAGGAACTAAAGACTGAATCCACATGGAGTGGTGCTGAAAACTGAGTTTGCATTCCCAGGAACTGAAGACTGAATCCACATGGAGTGGGGTTGAAGACTGAATCCACATGGAGTGGTGCTGAAGACTGAATCCACATGGAGTGGTGCTGAAGACTGAATCCACATGGAGTGGTGCTGAAGACTGAATCCACATGGAGTGGTGCTGAAGACTGAATCCACATGGAGTGGGGCTGAAGACTGAATCCACATGGAGTGGGGCTGAAGACTGAATCCACATGGAGTGGTGCTGAAAACAGAATCCACATGGAGTGGTGCTGAAGACTGAATCCACATGGAGTGGTGCTGAAGACTGAATCCACATGGAGTGGGGCTGAAGACTGAATCCACATGGAGTGGGGCTGAAAACTGAATCCACATGGAGTGGTGCTGAAGACTGAATCCACATGGAGTGGGGCTGAAGACTGAATCCACATGGAGTGGGGCTGAAGACTGAATCCATATGGAGTGGTGCTGAAAACAGAATCCACATGGAGTGGTGCTGAAGACTGAATCCACATGGAGTGGGGCTGAAGACTGAATCCACATGGAGTGGGGCTGAAGACTGAATCCACATGGAGTGGTGCTGAAGACTGACTCCACATGGAGTGGTGCTATTCATCCAGAAAGGTGTCTTTCAGTTTGGGTTACGGGGCTGCCATTTGGTCTGTCTGGTATTTCCTGAAGTGTATTAGCCAGCTAAACTAACATAACAGTTATTAAGCCACCATGGCAGATTGAGATAGACACAGGAAGTGTGTAGGAACCTTGTGAACTAGATCCAGCGATCCCAACTGCTCCTAAATATTTTGCTGTGCAACCTGGAATTTTAATTCGGGACTACCAGCGCGCCCCAAAAATCACCCGTATATGATAATTGTTTAGGCTTCGCTGTGTCTCTGTTTCCAAGTGAGAGAAAAAACTGAGTGCAGATTTGTGACTGTCACGGCCATTACTCCAGAGAAACCGTAGTGTCTCTATCCCAAACCGTTCTAAACTTGTGACCCCTATTACCAGTGCTACGTTTTATTCCTTCACTATAAAAAAAAAAATATTCAGGGACTTAGTAAATATTATCCCAAAACATCTCTGATTTTCACAAAAATGCAGGTTTCTGGTTTAACTTCAATATTTTATTACCTTCATTTTTACGTGTTAAAAAATCATCAAATGTAAATAAAATTTGTTTTATTTACTAAATATTCATAATATTTACTCTCAACTTAAGAATTTTACATTTTTGCAACAACTTGTCATGTGGTTCGGTTTTGAGAGAATTGTGGGTAATTTTTTTTTTTTTTTACTTTGATACTTTTACACTATTTTACATGCATGTTTGAAGAAAGACAATTGTATTTCTATATTCGTATTAAGCAGTTTGTTTTCCTATGAGGTATAGTGGATCATGATGAACAGACAATAAAACCGTTGGACAAATTGACGTTCAAAAATGAAACGACACATTCCCACCTTAAACAAAGTATTAATCACAACCCATAATGCTTAGAGGCACATGCAGCGTTATACAATGCATGCAGTTCTACCTCCACTAAACAGGATGTTGATGGCACTTTAATTTGAGGAGGATGGGCACGTGGTAATGGCTGGAGGCGAGTAAGTGAAAAGGTATCAACAACATCAAACACATGGTTTCCATGTGCGGTTAGTTTGTTGCTTTTCCAATAAGAGCTTGACTTACTGTGGTTTTACAAAACCTAGCAATAGATTTCTACTTCCTGTAATCAAAATGTTACCCAGTGAGGTTACCATTGGTGTATTTTAAAAAGTTGTGCAAAACACTTCCTGTGGTGGAATCAATTGAGCTTAGATTGAGGTATTTCCCTACAGTTAGATGGAGGTATTTCCCTGCAGTGATATTAATGCAGTATTTGTCATTATAATGAATACACCCTCTCTCCACCCAGGGTATGTTTTCATAACATTTCTCAGGGGCTGTTCCCTCAATCAGAGCTCAGCTCTTACCTCCCTCCCTCCCTACTTCCTCCCTCAGTTTGATGTGTTTTCGCACGAGGCTGTGGCGTTGATTTCTCTTACTGGAGGCATCTCTGGTCGCAGCCTCAACCCTAGCCCTAGCCTCAGCCCTCACACCCAGAGGAAATGTGCATTATGTAAGTGCGGACCGGGAACTTGGAGGTCCTGAAACTTCCTTTAAGCCCAATAATAAAATTACCTTGTCTGAAATATGCTTTTATATGTAAATTCCTCATGTTATATGTAGCTGTTCTGTCCGTGCGTTATTAAGATGTGTCATAGTGCCGCTAAACCAGGCAGTCATCAATGTGTTGACCTAGGTCTGTGGGTTGGTTAGGATCATGGTTGGAGGAACGGGATAACCACTACTTTATAGGGATGAAATAACATGTATATTTTGGTGCGAGTTGTTGCTTTAAAATGTACGCCAGGCTTTGGAGCAATAAAATGGTTCCTTTATTTCCTTATCCAAACATTTCGCTGCGGTAAGAATGCAGGCCTTCCTTGCAATTGGGTAAACTGTCATCATGCCGGACATAGGACCAATAAAAGTGATAAATGTCTATTGGTTTAATTTGCCTTTGTGATTATGATGATTACGCACGTCTTGATCTGGTTTAATGTTTTGTTTTCCTTTCTTTCCAGAGAAGTTGCTGGTCCTCACCGTTGCCACACAGGAGACTGATGGCTATCGCCGCTTCATGCAGTCAGCCGACTATTTCAACTACACTGTCAAGGTAAGGACCATGCACCGTCTCTCTCCCGTTTAGTTCTACCATGCGTCGTCTCTCTCGTTTAGTTCTACCATGCACCGTCTCTCTCGTTTAGTTCTACAATGCATCGTCTCTCTCGTTTAGTTCTACCATGCACCGTCTCTCTCGTTTAGTTCTACCATGCACCGTCTCTCTCGTTTAGTTCTACCATGCACCGTCTCTCGTTTAGTTCTACCATGCACCGTCTCTCTCGTTTAGTTCTACCATGCGTCGTCTCTCTCGTTTAGTTCTACCATGCACCGTCTCTCTCGTTTAGTTCTACAATGCGTCGTCTCTCTCGTTTAGTTCTACCATGCACCGTCTCTCTCGTTTAGTTCTACAATGCACCGTCTCTCTCGTTTAGTTCTACCATGCACCGTCTCTCTCGTTTAGTTCTACCATGCACCGTCTCTCTCGTTTAGTTCTACCATGCACCGTCTCTCTCGTTTAGTTCTACCATGCACCGTCTCTCTCGTTTAGTTCTACCATGCACCGTCTCTCGTTTAGTTCTACCATGCACCGTCTCTCTCGTTTAGTTCTACCATGCGTCGTCTCTCTCGTTTAGTTCTACCATGCACCGTCTCTCTCGTTTAGTTCTACAATGCGTCGTCTCTCTCGTTTAGTTCTACCATGCACCGTCTCTCTCGTTTAGTTCTACAATGCACCGTCTCTCTCGTTTAGTTCTACCATGCACCGTCTCTCTCGTTTAGTTCTACCATGCACCGTCTCTCTCGTTTAGTTCTACCATGCACCGTCTCTCTCGTTTAGTTCTACCATGCACCGTCTCTCTCGTTTAGTTCTACCATGCACCGTCTCTCGTTTAGTTCTACCATGCACCGTCTCTCTCGTTTAGTTCTACCATGCACCGTCTCTCTCGTTTAGTTCTACAATGCACCGTCTCTCTCGTTTAGTTCTACCATGCACCGTCTCTCGTTTAGTTCTACCATGCACCGTCTCTCTCGTTTAGTTCTACCATGCACCGTCTCTCTCGTTTAGTTCTACAATGCACCGTCTCTCTCGTTTAGTTCTACCATGCACCGTCTCTCTCGTTTAGTTCTACCATGCACCGTCTCTCTCGTTTAGTTCTACCATGCACCGTCTCTCTCGTTTAGTTCTACCATGCACCGTCCCTCTCTCGTTTAGTTCTACCATGCACCGTCTCTCTCGTTTAGTTCTACCATGCACCGCCTCACTCTTGTTTCGTTCTAACATTCAGCGTCTCTCTCCCGTTTAGTTCTACAATGCACCGTCTCTCTCGTTTAGTTCTATCATGCGCCGTCTCTCTCTCGTTTAGTTTTACCATGCACCGTCTCTCTCGTTTAGTTCTACCATGCGCCGTCTCTCTCTATCGTTTTGTTCTACCATTCACTGTCCCTCTCTCGTTTAGTTCTGCCATGCACCGTCTCTCTCGTTCTGTTCTACCATGTGCCGTTTCTCTCGTTTAGTTCTACCATGCGCCATCTCTCTCGTTTTGTTCTACCATGCACCGTCTCTCTCGTTTAGTTCTACCATGCACCGTCTCTCTCGTTTAGTTCTACCATGCACCGTCTCTCTCGTTTAGTTCTACCATGCACCGTCTCTCTCGTTTAGTTCTACCATGCACCGCCTCTCTCGTTTAGTTCTACCATGCGCGCCGCCTCTCTCTCGTTTAGTTCTAACATTCATCATCTCTCTCTCGTTTAGTTCTACCATGCACCGTCTCTCTCGTTTAGTTCTACCATGCACCGCCTCTCTCGTTTAGTTCTACCATGCGCGCCGCCTCTCTCTCGTTTAGTTCTAACATTCATCATCTCTCTCTCGTTTAGTTCTACCATGCACCGTCTCTCTCGATTAGTTCTGGCATGCACCGTCTCTCTCGATTAGTTCTGGCATGCACCGTCTTTCTTGTTTAGTTCTACCATGCACCGTCTTTCTCGTTTAGTTCTACCACATTGATTAGGCGTTGTCTTTCTTTAATTATGCAAAACAGGATATTACCTACAAGACATATTTATTCTTGTAATTATTTTACTACTGCTCAACCTCATCCTCAAATAATGAACTGATTGAACTATGAAATAAGAAGTAATAACCTTTCAGGGCAACCAGATGTAGACTTGAGGCTATGGGAAACTTGTTAGCTGTCATCAGAGGATTCCTGGGGCAAAGCCCTTGTAGAACCTTACTGAATCTGACTTTGCATAACATAAATGTCAGTCCTCAGTCAGGGCTCAGTCCTCAGTCAGGGCTCAGTCCTCAGTCAGGGCTCAGTCCTCAGCCAGGGCTCAGTCCTCAGCCAGGGCTCAGTCCTCAGCCAGGGCTCAGTCCTCAGTCAGGGCTCAGTCCTCAAACCTCAGCCAGGCCTCAGTCCTCAATCCTCAGCCAGGGCTCAGTCCTCAGCCAGTGATACGAGCATTGATGGAACCCACAGGGGTTCCTGACCCTTAGCCCCTAACCCCTGATCTCTAACCCCTGACCCTGACATGTCCCCTATCTCTCTGCCTCAGGTCCTGGGCATGGGAGAGGAGTGGAAGGGTGGGGACGTGGGGCGCTCCATTGGAGGAGGACAGAAGGTGAGACTTCTGAAGGAAGCCATGGAGGGACTGAGTGACCAAGAAGACCTGGTGGTGCTGTTTGTCGACAGGTAGGAGAATCGGCTACCGTAGGATGACCTGGACTGTGCTGTACAACACACTACTGAGGGGCGGAGAAATGTATTACTTTAAGATTGAAATGCTTCAAATGTAGGACCTCAGTTGGCTCAAAAAATTGTCTAAGGCTCCAGTCACCCTAGTCATAGACTGTTCTCTCTGCTACCGCGCGGGCAAGTGGCACCGGAGCGCCAAGTCTAGGACCAAAAGGCTCCTTAACAGCTTCTACCCCCAAGCCATAAGACTGCTGAACAACTAAGCGGACACTACTTAAATGAACACCCCCCTTTGTTTTCTACACTGCTGCTACTCTCTGTTTATTATCTATGCATAGTCACTTTAACTCTACCTACATGTACAAATTACCTCAATTAACCTGTATCCCCGCACATTGACTCAGTACCGGTACCCCCTGTATTTTATTGTATTTATTTAGTAAATATTTTCACCGCTTAAGGACCGGACCCTTTTTTTCAGTTTTCGCCTAAAATGACATACCCAGATCTAACTGCCTGTAGCTCAGGACCTGAAGCAAGGATATGCATATTCTTGATACCATTTGAAAGGAAACACTTTGAAGAGGGGGGACTCTATTTCTTGAACTGCATTGTTGGTTAAGGACTTGTAAGTAAGCATTTCACGAAACATGTGACAAATAAAATATGATTTGAAATGTCTAAATCACTAGTTACCTAAAGCAGTCAATTGGACCATGTTCATCTTACTCCTTATCTTATGCAATATGCATTGGTACTTTGTGTTAGAATATCCAGTGTCTTGTTTTCCTAGAAGAAGGGAATCTGTCCACTAAGGCTGTGGGGTCATTGAAAGGTTAGGGCTTCTAGTTTCTCCATATTGGACCCAGATGTCCCTTAAACAAATCTTAACCACTCCTGCTGTGAGCCAAAAGTGTGAATATTCAGTTACCTCCACATTATGACTGTATGGATGACTGGTAGAGTTACTGTCTGGTTCCTGTATGGATGACTGGTAGGGGTAGTGATGACTGGTAGGGGTAGTGATGACTGGTAGGGGTAGTGATGACTGGTAGGGGTAGTGATGACTGGTAGGGGTAGTGGTATGGATGACTGGTAGGGGTAGTGATGACTGGTAGGGGTAGTGGATGACTGGTAGGGGTAGTGATGACTGGTAGGGGGTAGTGATGACTGGTAGGGGTAGTGGATGACTGGTAGGGGTAGTGATGACTGGTAGGGGGTAGTGATGACTGGTAGGGGTAGTGATGACTGGTAGGGGTAGTGATGACTGGTAGAGGGTAGTGATGACTGGTAGGGGGTAGTGATGACTGGTAGGGGTAGTGATGACTGGTAGGGGTAGTGATGACTGATAGGGGTAGTGATGACTGGTAGGGGTAGTGATGACTGGTAGGGGGTAGTGATGACTGGTAGGGGTAGTGATGACTGGTAGGGGGTAGTGATGACTGGTAGGGGGTAGTGATGACTCGTAGGGGTAGTGATGACTGGTAGGGGGTAGTGATGACTGGTAGGGGTAGTGATGACTGGTAGGGGCTAGTGATGACTGGTAGGGGTAGTGATGACTGGTAGGGGTAGTGTTATGGATGACTGGTAGGGGCAGTGATGACTGGTAGGGGGTAGTGATGACTGGTAGGGGGTAGTGATGACTGGTAGGGGCAGTGATGACTGGTAGGGGGTAGTGATGACTGGTAGGGGTAGTGATGACTGGTAGGGGTAGTGATGACTGGTAGGGGGTAGTGATGACTGGTAGGGGCTAGTGATGACTGGTAGGGGTAGTGATGACTGGTAGGGGTAGTGTTATGGATGACTGGTAGGGGTAGTGATGACTGGTAGGGGTAGTGATGACTGGTAGGGGTAGTGATGACTGGTAGGGGGTAGTGATGACTGGTAGGGGTAGTGATGACTGGTAGGGGGTAGTGATGACTGGTAGGGGTAGTGATGAATGGTAGGGGTAGTGTTATGGATGACTGGTAGGGGTAGTGTTATGGATGACTGGTAGGGGTAGTGATGACTGGTAGGGGGAGTGTTATGGATGACTGGTAGGGGTAGTGTTATGGATGACTGGTAGGGGGTAGTGATGACTGGTAGGGGGAGTGTTATGGATGACTGGTAGGGGTAGTGATGACTGGTAGGGGTAGTGATGACTGGTAGGGGTAGTGTTATGGATGACTGGTAGGGGTAGTGATGACTGGTAGGGGTAGTGATGACTGGTAGGGTAGTGATTACTGGTAGGGGTAGTGATGACTGGTAGGGGGTAGTAATGACTGGTAGGGGTAGTGATGACTGGTAGGGGTAGTGATGACTGGTAGGGGGTATTGATGACTGGTAGGGGTAGTGTTAGGGTTGCTGGTAGGGGTAGTGATGACTGGTAGGGGTAGTGATGGCTGGTAGGGGTAGTGTTATGGATGACTGGTAGGGGTAGTGATGACTAGTAGGGGTAGTGATGACTGGTAGGGGTAGTGATGACTGGTAGGGGGTAGTGTTTACTGGTAGGGGGTAGTGATGACTGGTAGGGGTAGTGATTACTGGTAGGGGGTAGTGATGACTGGTAGGGGTAGTGATGACTGGTAGGGGTAGTGATGACTGGTAGGGGTAGTGTTAGGGTTACTGGTAGGGGTAGTGGATGACTGGTAGGGGTAGTGTTATGGATGACTGTTAGGGGTAGTGTTGACTGGTAGGGGTAGTGTTATGGATGACTGGTAGGGGTAGTGATGACTGGTAGGGGTAGTGATGACTGGTAGGGGGAGTGTTATGGATGACTGGTAGGGGTAGTGATGACTGGTAGGGGGAGTGTTATGGATGACTGGTAGGGGTAGTGATGACTGGTAGGGGTAGTGATGACTGGTAGGGGTAGTGATGACTGGTAGGGGGAGTGTTATGGATGACTGGTAGGGGTAGTGATGACTGGTAGGGGGAGTGTTATGGATGACTGGTAGGGGTAGTGATGACTGGTAGGGGGTAGTGTTATGGATGACTGGTAGGGGGTAGTGTAGGGTTACTGGTAGGGGGTAGTGTAGGGTTACTGGTAGGGGTAGTGATGACTGGTAGGGGGTAGTGTAGGGTTACTGGTAGGGGTAGTGTTGTGTTACTGGTAGGGGGTAGTGTATGACTGGTAGGGGGTAGTGTAGGGTTACTGGTAGGGGGTAGTGATGACTGGTAGGGGTAGTGTATGACTGGTAGGGGTAGTTTAGGGTTACTGGCTGGCTCCTATAGTGTTGCTGTTGCCTGAGATCTCATTAAATGTGCATTAAGCTTCTCTGTGAGGTTTCTAGGATGGATAATTACCCCTAGCAAGGTGCTGATGCCTTGCCACTTACAACAGCATACCATCACATCAGAGAGTTGTGACTGTGGTTTTCCTTGGACTGTATGTGGTGCAGAAAGCCATCTCAGAGTACAGATGGACGCCTCCGATAGCCTAAACTGTTTTTTTTTTGGTCCGTTTAGTTAATTAAACATAACAGCCTCATTTAAGGCACTTACTCAGAAGGAAATGACAGGAAGTCAATTTATAACCAGAGTCGTATATGGAAAAACACCTCCTTCCACCCGTGCAGACCTGTTGAAATCTGAGAGAGAGAGAGAGGGGGAGAGGGAGAGAGAGAGAGGGAGAGAGAGAGAGGGAGGGAGGAGAGAGAGAGAGAGAGAGAGAGAGCGGAGGAGAGAGAG
>NC_042958.1:1402944-1420444 GCF_901001165.1 Salmo trutta
TGGCAGTGTCAGACTAGTGAATGACAGAGCAGCAGAATAATGTAGTCACTAGACAGTCTCTGCTATACTACAGAGCAGCAGAATAATGTAGTCACTAGACAGTCTCTGCTATACTACAGAGCAGCAGAATAATGTAGTCACTAGACAGTCTCTGCTATACTACAGAGCAGCAGAATAATGTAGTCACTAGGCAGTCTCTGCTATACTACAGAGCAGCAGAATAATGTAGTCACGAGACAGTCTCTGCTACACTACAGAGCAGCAGAATAATGTAGTCATCAGACTAGGCAGTCTCTGCTACACTATAATAAATACTATAAGCCATTTGAAAGTCAGGAACACACACACACACAAACACACACACACCACATTTCTGGAAGGTGTGTGGTCAGTCCGTGGCAACTGATAATAGATGGATGGTAAGACTAAATGAAGCATTACCTATCCAGGTCATTGGAGTCGTTGGCTTTAGGAGGCAGGAGATAACCCAGGAGACCTGCCATTCAGTCGTTGACTTTAGGAGGCAGGAGATAACAACCCTCGAGACCTGCCATTCAGTCGTTGGCTTTAGGAGGCAGGAGATAACCCAGGAGACCTGCCATTCAGTCGTTGGCTTTAGGAGGCAGGAGCTAACAACCCTTGAGACCTGCCATTCAGTCATTGGCTTTAGGAGGCAGGAGATAACAACCCAGGAGACCTGCCATTCAGTCGTTGACTTTAGGAGGCAGGAGTTAACCCTCGAGACCTGCCATTCAGTCATTGGCTTTAGGAGGCAGGAGATAACAACCCTTGAGACCTGACATTCAGTCATTGGCTTTAGGAGGCAGGAGATAACAACCCTCGAGACCTGCCATTCAGTCGTTGACTTTAGGAGGCAGGAGTTAACCCAGGAGACCTGCCATTCAGTCGTTGACTTTAGGAGGCAGGAGATAACCCAGGAGACCTGCCATTCAGTCGTTGGCTTTAGGAGGCAGGAGATAACAACCCTCGAGACCTGCCATTCAGTCATTGGCTTTAGGAGGCAGGAGATAACCCAGGAGACCTGCCATTCAGTCGTTGACTTTAGGAGGCAGGAGATAACCCAGGAGACCTGCCATTCAGTCGTTGGCTTTAGGAGGCAGGAGATAACAACCCTTGAGACCTGCCATTCAGTCGTTGGCTTTAGGAGGCAGGAGTTAACCCAGGAGACCTGCCATTCAGTCGTTGATTTTAGGAGGCAGGAGATAACCCAGGAGACCTGCCATTCAGTCGTTGACTTTAGGAGGCAGGAGATAACCCTGGAGACCTGCCATTCAGTCGTTGGCTTTAGGAGGCAGGAGATAACCCAGGAGACCTGCCATTCAGTCGTTGACTTTAGGAGGCAGGAGTTAACAACCCTCGAGACCTGCCATTCAGTCATTGACTTTAGGAGGCAGGAGATAACAACCCTCGAGACCTGCCATTCAGTCGTTGGCTTTAGGAGGCAGGAGATAACCCAGGAGACCTGCCATTCAGTCGTTGGCTTTAGGAGGCAGGAGATAACAACCCTCGAGACCTGCCATTCAGTCGTTGACTTTAGGAGGCAGGAGTTAACAACCCTCGAGACCTGCCATTCAGTCGTTGGCTTTAGGAGGCAGGAGATAACCCAGGAGACCTGCCATTCAGTCGTTGGCTTTAGGACGCAGGAGATAACAACCCTCGAGACCTGCCATTCAGTCGTTGACTTTATTAGGCAGGAGTTAACAACCCTCGAGACCTGCCATTCAGTCGTTGACTTTAGGAGGCAGGAGATAACAACCCTCGAGACCTGCCATTCAGTCGTTGACTTTAGGAGGCAGGAGATAACAACCCTCGAGACCTGCCATTCAGTCGTTGGCTTTAGGAGGCAGGAGTTAACCCAGGAGACCTGCTATTCAGTCGTTGACTTTTGGAGGCAGGAGATAAACCAGGAGACCTGCCATTCAGATATTCCAACTATGTTATCAAAGGCTCCATGCAGAATTGCTATAGCTACCTGCCATCTGCACGCAGGCCTACAGTATATGAGGGAAACTATTACAGTAATCATTACATCTCTGGTTATTATTATGTATCCATAAAGTTCCTGCTTCATATTACACCCTTATGAAGTGTAAGGTAATGGACCAGGGATGTGCAATACAATAACAGCACTAATGATGTGGAATGGTTCTCGGGTCAGTGCCATGGCAGAACACCTCTCTCATGCCAACCATTCCTTAATAAGTCAACATTGCATTTTTTTTAATTTAACCTTTATGTAACTAGGCAAGTCAGTTGAGAACACATTTTTATTTTCATTGATGGCCTAGGAACAGTGGGGTTAACTGCCTTGTTCAAGGGGCAGAACGACAGATGTGTACCTTGTCAGCTCGAGGGATTCAAACTTGCAACCTTTCGAATACTAATCCAACGCTGTAACCACTAGGCTACGCTGCCGCCCCGGCAAATACTGTTACACAGGGCTGAGCAGGTAAACCCAAGTTGCAGACTCAGATGAGGAGACAGGGACAGGGACAAGGTAACAAAGGTATTTATTGACAAGCGGGGGGGAAATGGGGTGCAGGCCAGGGGAAACTCAGGTGGGTAGCAGGGAACCAGAAGTTGAGGCTGAGGCTGGGGAAAGGCGTGTAGGGGCAGGTTAAGCCGGTCCGGAGTGGAATCCAAGGAAGCAGTAGAGCGGGGAAGGGCAGGGTAAGCAGGACTGACGAGATGAGGGACTGGAGACTAGAGACTCAGGGACCTGAGTCAGAGTAGCGGAGAGAAAAGCAGCGTCATGGCTAGGGAAAAACACACACAACAGGATAACAAGATTTATGCAGGAACAAACGGCATGAAACGCAGACTGACTGAGCGAGCAGAGGCTACGAACTGGAACAGGTTGCAGCTGGTGGAGATCTGCTCTGACTCCAGCATACCTGTCTCCAACCACACACACACACACACACAGAGAGAGAGACAGAGAGAGAGAGAGAGAGAGAGAGAGAGAGAGAGAGAGAGAGAGAGAGAGACAGAGAGAGACAGAGAGAGAGAGACAGAGAGAGACACAGAGAGACACAGAGAGAGAGAGAGAGAGAGAGAGAGAGACACACAGAGAGAGAGAGAGAGAGAGAGAGAGACACAGAGAGAGAGAGAGAGACAGAGAGAGAGAGACAGAGAGAGAGAGAGAGAGACAGAGAGAGAGAGACAGAGAGAGAGAGAGAGACAGAGAGAGAGAGAGAGAGAGAGAGAGAGAGAGAGAGAGAGAGAGAGAGAGAGAGAGAGAACGAACGAACGAACTGGGGGAGTGGCAGCAGGTCAAGGAGACACAGGATGAGAAGTGGAGGGCGTGGCAGTAGCAGATGTAACACACACATCTAAAACACTAGATCTGTGCCACTATACTCTCTACAGCTGCAGCCAGCCGGTTAAATATCATAATGAGCCCCAAAATATAGGCATAGCCCTTTTACAAGGCCCTTTAAAAAAATGCCCTTAATGTGAAAGCCTTGGGTTTCTCAAGATAATCTGCGAAAGGGCAACAGGAAGGAGATCTGGCGTGCACTCCGAGGCTGTGTCTGAAATGGCATCCTGTTCCCTGTAAAATGGGCCCATAGGGCTCTGGTTAAAAACAGTGCACTATATAGAGAGACCAGGATGCCATTTGGAAAGCAACATAACATCTGGTCACAGTGGTCTCAAAAGGTTTAGAGGGTGTGAGAAGTCAATGTAAAGGATAACAGGCTACAGTTACTCCCAATGGAGTTGCTGCTGGTTGTGCCAAGGCTGTGGCAGACTGAAAGACAGAGTTTCAACTTTAGAATGTAGGGCTATGCCGAATGCCAACACTATGGGAACACTCACACACACACACACACACAAATACACAGGGAAACCTGGCGGATGAGGAAGCCTGAATGGAACTCCTGAAACGTATGAGTCATGTCAGTCTGGATGGTGATGTCATATCCCCTTTTAGGCTGCTGGGAAATGTCCCCCACTTGTACCGATCGGAGGAAAGCTGCACAATTCATAAAAAAAAAAGACATTATTCATACAATCCGTGTTTGTCAGCTTCTGGAAAGCGAAATAAGTCAGTCTAACAACAGATCAGAAATCATTTTCAGAATAATTGACATTTAATGCATTTCGAGTGTGAAGAGCAATAATGAAACACATTTTTTTTTGGCGTTTTAGCAGATGCTCTTATCCAGAGCGACTTATACTAGTGAATGCATACATTTCTTTTTTTCCGTACTGGTCCCCCGTGGGAATCGAACCCACAACCCTGGCGTTGCAAACACCATGCTCTACTAACTGAGCCACACAGGACCACACCTAATGTTACTGCCTAAATACAACTGAACACAATGTATTATAATGCACTGCAATCCAAACGTGTTAAATAGCAGTATCACAACATGATGTGTTAACTACAGTCTTACAAAAAAGTGTTCGAAAAAGGTTTTTTGACTGTCCCCATTGGATAACCATTTTGGTTCCAGATAGAACCCTTTTGGTTCCAGATAGAATCCTTTTGGTTCCAGATAGAACCCTTTTGGTTCCAGATAGAACCCTTTTGGGTTCCATGTTCTGCATTTAACCCAAAAAGTTTCTACCTGGAACCAAAAATGGCCTCATCCTGGCTCATAGCCACAAGGTTTCACTGTGTACTGTCTCATCCTGGTTCACTGAGTACTGTCTCATCCTGGCTCACTGAGTACCGTCTCATCCTGGCTCACTGAGTACTGTCTCATCCTGGCTCACTGTGTACTGTCTCATCCTGGCTCACTGTGTACTGTCTCCTCCTGGCTCACTGTGTACGGTCTCATCCTGGCTCAAAGCCACACCATGTCACTGAGTACTGTCTCATCCTGGCTCACTGAGTATTGTCTCATCCTGGCTCACTGTGTACTGTCTCATCCTGGCTCACTGAGTATTGTCTCATCCTGGCTCACTGAGTACTGTCTCATCCTGGCTCACTGAGTACCGTCTCATCCTGGCTCACTGAGTACTGTCTCATCCTGGCTCCAAGCCACACCGTGTCACTGAGTACTGTCTCATTCTGGCTCACTGAGTACTGTCTCATCCTGGCTCACTGAGTACTGTCTCATCCTGGCTCAAAGCCACACCATGTCACTGAGTACTGTCTCATCCTGGCTCACTGAGTACTGTCTCATCCTGGCTCAAAGCCACACCGTGTCACTGAGTACTGTCTCATCCTGGCTCACTGTGTACTGTCTCATCCTAGCTCACTGAGTACTGTCTCATCCTGGCTCAAAGCCACACCGCGTCACTGAGTACTGTCTCATTCTGGCTCACTGAGTACTGTCTCATCCTGGCTCACTGAGTACTGTCTCATCCTGGCTCACTGAGTACTGTCTCATTCTGGCTCACTGAGTACTGTCTCATCCGGCTCACTGAGTACTGTCTCATCCTGGCTCACTGAGTACTGTCTCATCCTGGCTCAAATCCACACCATGTCACTGAGTACTGTCTCCTCCTGGCTCACTTAGTACTGTCTCATCCTGGCTCCAAGCCACAATGTGTAACTGTGTACTGTCTCATCCTGGCTCACTGAGTACTGTCTCATCCTGGCTCCAAGCCACAATGTGTAACTGTGTACTGTCTCATCCTGGCTCACTGAGTACTGTCTCATCCTGGCTCCAAACCACAATGTGTAACTGTGGACTGTCTCATCCTGGCTCACTGCATTACAATAGTTCAAAAGAGACAGGACTTGTTAAAGAATAGAGAAGATTAAATAATGGTTAATAACCAGTGCTTGAAGTTCTGACTGAATTCTACTGCCAACATAATGAAACATCTCAATCACTAGAACCAAAGCTCAGTATTCTTCTGATCCAGAACACAACAAGAGAAAGTAGACTGTAAAGAAAGAGATCCATGTATTTTATCCAATGGAAAAGTAAGTACCTGAAGTCTTCTGCCCCCTAGTGGATGGAGACGGAAGACATATATTCCTACCTGAAGTATCCTGCCCCCCAGTGGCTGGAGACGGAAGACATATATTCCTACCTGAAGTCTCCTGCCCCCCAGTGGATGGAGACGGAAGACATATATTCCTACCTGAAGTATCCTGCCCCCCAGTGGCTGGAGACGGAAGACATATAGTCCTACCTGAAGTCTTCTGCCCCCCAGTGGCTGGAGACGGAAGACATATATTCCTACCTGAAGTCTTCTGCCCCCTAGTGGATGGAGACGGAAGACATATATTCCTACCTGAAGTCTCCTGCCCCCCAGTGGATGGAGACGGAAGACATATATTCCTACCTGAAGTATCCTGCCCCCTAGTGGATGGAGACGGAAGACATATAGTCCTACCTGAAGTCTCCTGCCCCCCAGTGGATGGAGACGGAAGACATATATTCCTACCTGAAGTATCCTGCCCCCCAGTGGATGGAGACGGAAGACATATATTCCTACCTGAAGTATCCTGCCCCCTAGTGGATGGAGACGGAAGACTTTTATTCCTACCTGAAGTATCCTGCCCCCTAGTGGATGGAGATGGAAGACATATAGTCCTACCTGAAGTCTCCTGCCCCCCAGTGGCTGGAGACGGAAGACATATATTCCTACCTGAAGTCTTCTGCCCCCTAGTGGATGGAGACGGAAGACATATATTCCTACCTGAAGTCTCCTGCCCCCCAGTGGCTGGAGACGGAAGACATATATTCCTACCTGAAGTCTCCTGCCCCCTAGTGGATGGAGACGGAAGACATATATTCCTACCTGAAGTCTCCTGCCCCCCAGTGGCTGGAGACGGAAGACATATATTCCTACCTGAAGTCTTCTGCCCCCTAGTGGATGGAGACGGAAGACATATATTCCTACCTGAAGTCTCCTGCCCCCCAGTGGCTGGAGACAGAAGACATATATTCCTACCTGAAGTCTTCTGCCCCCTAGTGGATGGAGACGGAAGACATATATTCCTACCTGAAGTCTCCTGCCCCCCAGTGGCTGGAGACAGAAGACATATATTCCTACCTGAAGTCTTCTGCCCCCTAGTGGATGGAGACGGAAGACATATATTCCTACCTGAAGTATCCTGCCCCCCAGTGGATGGAGACGGAAGACATATAGTCCTACCTGAAGTCTCCTGCCCCCCAGTGGCTGGAGACGGAAGACATATATTCCTACCTGAAGTCTTCTGCCCCCCAGTGAATGGAGACGGAAGACACATAGTCCTACCATAAGTCCTCTGCCCCCCAGTGGATGGAGATGGAAGACACATAGTCCTACCATAAGTCCTCTGCCCCCTTTTATTTATTTATTTTTATATTTTATTTAACCTTTATTTAACTAGGTAAGTCAGTTAAGAACAAATTCTTATTTACAATGATGTCCTACCAAAAGGCAAAAGGCCTCCTGCGGGGACGGGGGCTGGGATTAAAAATATATATTTTTAATATAACCCGAATTTTATAAACCCATTTAAAATCAGTTGTTATACATATGCTAAATTCACACATTTTTTAAATGTGTTTCTGTATTATACACTCACATCAAACATCAAGACAGTACTTATTTACTTCTATGTACAGTAACATTCAAAAGTTTGGACACTTATTTATTCATGGGTTTTTCTTTATTTTTACTATTTTCTACATTGTAGAATAATAGCGAAGACATCAAAACTATGAAATAACCCAAAACATTTTAAACAAATCAAAGATTTTAGATTCTTCAAAGTAGCCACCCTTTGCCTTGATGACAGCTTTGCACACTCTTGGCATTCTCTCAACCAGTTTCATGAGGAATGCTTTTCCAACAGTCTTGAAGGAGTTCCCACATATGCTGAGCACTTATTGGCTGCTTTTCCTTCACTCTGCGTTTCGACTCATCCCAAACCATCTCAATTGGGTTGAGGTCGGGTGATTGTGGAGGCCAGGTCATCTGATGCAGCACTCCATCACTCTCCTTCTTAGTAAAATAGCCCTGACACAGCCTGGAGGTGTGTTGGGTCATTGTCCTGTTGAAAAACAATTGATAGTGCCACTAAGCGCTAACCAGATGGGATGGCGTATCGCTGCAGAATGCTGTGGTAGCCATGTTGGTTAAGTGTGGCTTGAATTTTAAATACATCTCAGACAGTGTCACCAGCAAAGCACCCCCACACCATCACACCTCCTCTTCCATGCTTCATGGTGGGAACCACACATGCGGAGATCATCCGTTCACCTACTCTGCATCTCACAAAGACACGGCGCTTGGAACCAAAAATATCAAATTCTAATGTCCATTGCTGGTGTTTCTTGGTCCAAGCAAGTCTCTTATTATTATTGGTGTCCTTTACTAGTGGTTTCTTTGCAGCAATTCGACCATGATGGCCTGATTGACACAGTCTCCTCTGAACAGTTGATGTTGAGATGTGTCTGTTACTTGAACTCTGTGAAGCATTTATTTGGGCTGCAATCTGAGGCTGGTAACTCTAATGAACTTATCCTCTGCAGCAGAGGTAACTCTGGGTCTTCCTTTCCTGTGGCGGTCCTCATGAGAGCCAGTTTCATCATAGCGCTTGATGGTTTTTGCGACTGCACTTGAATAAACTTTCAAAGATGTTGACATATTCCGCGTTGACTGACCTTCATGTCTTAAAAGAATGATGGACTGTCATTTCGCTATGCTTATTTGAGTTGTTCTTGACATAATATGGACTTTTACCAAATAGGGCTATGTTCTTTTAACAACCCATACCTTGTCACAACACAACTGATTGATTCAAACGCATTAAGAAGAAAATAAATTCCACAAATCAACTTTTAACAAGGCACACCTGTTAATTGAAATGCATTCCAGGTGACTACCTCATGAAGCTGGTTGAGAGAATGCCAAGGATCTCAAATAGAAAATATATTTTGATTTGTTTAACACTTTTTTGGTTACTACATGATTCCAATTTGTGTTTTTTCATAGTTTTGACGTCTTTCTTCACTATTATTCTACAATGTAGAAAATAGTAAAAAATAAATAAAAAAACCTGCAATTAGTAGGTGTGTCCAAACGTTTGACTGATACTGTATGTCACCGCAAACATGATATATTTGTAAAAGATTCTATAATAAGTTTCCCAGAAAAGAAATGGCAGTTTCTCTTCAGACCACATGGTGGCGGCAGTGAGCCATTAAAATCCCCTCACGTTCCTCTCTCCCTCCTTTCCTTTCCTTTGCTCTCGTGTCCTCAGGCATCTAACACCCCAGTGAAACAACTCCTTAACTCCTTTCCTGCTGCCTGTAGTTGTAGATGTATTAGACTTTGTGGATTTAGTATTCCTGCTGCATTCATTGGGCCCAAACTGGGTCATAATCCGCAAACATCATTTAATAATAATAGCGATTCATTAGTGCAAGACCCAGGCAGTCTCTCATCAGTAGGGAGGAGGAATGGGCCACTGGGGCCTCAAAGAAGGTTGGGATATGAGGCAGGCGATGGTACAGAGCACACTGAGTTTACAGTTACACAGCAGCTAACAGAATTCCTGGGTCGGTCGTGTAAATTATAAACACAAATAGGCTTCACTTGAAGAGTCAGAAAATCTTCCCTTCACGAGATCACGACAGAGGTAGTGTTGTAATAAACTGGGATCAGTCTGATGAGAGGCCTTCCCTGTGACTCAGTTGGTAGAGCATGGTGTTTGCAACGCCAGCATGGTGTGTGCAACGCCAGGGTTGTGGGTTTGATTCCCACGGGGGGCCAGCAGAAAAAAAAGAAAAGCATAGTATGAAATGTATGCATTCACTACTGTAAGTCGCTCTGGATAAGAGCGTCTGCTAAATGACTGTAATGTAAAATGTAGGTAGTGTTGTAATACACTGAGATCAGTCTGATGAGAGGTAGTGTTATGTTAGTATGTTTCTCAAGGTGGACCCTGGCCCATTCCAGGATCAGAAAAATGATCTCCCCCTGTCACCCTGAAACAGACAGCACCAGGCTACGGAGGTCCCATCTCCCCTTATCACCCAGAGACAGACAGCACCGGGCTACGGAGGTCCCATCTCCCCTTATCACCCAGAGACAGACAGCACCGGGCTACGGAGGTCCCATCTCCCCTTATCACCCTGAGACAGACAGCACCGGGCTACGGAGGTCCCATCTCCCCCTGTCACCCAGAGACAGACAGCACCGGGCTGAGGCGGTCCCATCTCCCCCTGACGCCCAGAGACAGACAGCACCGGGCTACGGAGGTCCCATCTCCCCTTATCACCCAGAGACAGACAGCACCGGGCTACGGAGGTCCCATCTCCCCTTATCACCCTGAGACAGACAGCACCGGGCTACGGAGGTCCCATCTCCCCTTATCACCCTGAGACAGACAGCACCGGGCTACGGAGGTCCCATCTCCCCTTATCACCCAGAGACAGACAGCACCGGGCTACGGAGGTCCCATCTCCCCTTATCACCCAGAGACAGACAGCACCGGGCTACGGAGGTCCCATCTCCCCTTATCACCCTGAGACAGACAGCACCGGGCTACGGAGGTCCCATCTCCCCTTATCACCCTGACTCAGGCTGATGCCTCTCGGTATTGGCTCTCATTGTCTGATAAATGTCACCATTACCGGCGGGTTTGTACATAATGACTTTCCGTGCAGGGATCTGGGGGGTCCTCGCGGCTCTCCTGAGCTGTCCCGTACTCTGCCTGATCGGGATATATACAGGGATACAGGCAGTGATTAGTGAACTACAACCTGGGCCTTGGACTACATTCTGTTCTCTATCTCACCGGATATGGAGGCTACACCTACGGTCAAACTCCAGATTGTGTCTTTAGTCAAAGCATTATTTTCATATTTGCTCTCAAACTCAAGAAGACGCTGTCTACATCTACATTTACATTTAGAAAAAAACCTCTAATCCAGACTGAATTACAATTGGAGCGTTCATTTTAAAATTGCTCGCTACCACAACCACATATCTCACGTACATATCATAACCTTTTAGTTACAACTCCACACAAAAAAAAGACCACAAAGGACAAATGTAATATTACATTTTCTCAAGAATGCATGACTTAAAGAAGATCGTAATTAACATATGTAATTTTAAGACGTCGATTTGTGATTAGTAATGAAGATAATAGCTATAAACCTGGTCGTACGAAACATTGACAGCTTTGTCAGTAACCAGTCAATAAGGGCTCAGTGGAGGGATATACCTGGGCTCAGCTTGTCTATTAACTCATTACCTGTTGGCACACAGTTCAATAGAATGACCCGGTGTGGTGGTCATCAGGCACGAAGTGTGTCCACTGGATACAGTCATTGGATGAGGCACATTTCATTGGATGAGGCACATTTCATTGGATGAGGCACACATTTCATTGGATGAGGCACACATTTCATTGGATGAGGCACACATTTCACTGGATGAGGCACATTTCATTGGATGAGGCACACATTTCATTGGATGAGGCACACATTTCATTGGATGAGGCACACATTTCATTGGATGAGGCACATTTCATTGGATGAGGCACATTTCATTGGATGAGGCACACATTTCATTGGATGAGGCACACATTTCATTGGATGAGGCACATTTCATTGGATGAGGCACACATGTCATTGGATGAGGAACATTTCATTGGATGAGGCACACATTTCATTGGATGAGGCACATTTCATTGGATGAGGCACACATTTCATTGGATGAGGCACATTTCATTGGATGAGGCACACATTTCATTGGATGAGGCACATTTCATTGGATGAGGCACATTTCATTGGATGAGGCACATTTCATTGGATGAGGCACACATTTCATTAGATGAGGCACATTTCATTGGATAAGGCACATTTCATTGGATGAGGCACATTTCATTGGATGAGCAGAAACGGTGTCTTTTCATGTCAGTTAGGGGAGTGTGTGTGTGTGTGTGTGTGTGTGTGTGTGTGTGTGTGTGTGTGTGTGTGTGTGTGTGTGTGTGTGTGTGTGTGTGTGTGTGTGTGTGACCTGGCGTGTACACGAAAGGGGGGTGGGAAGGTGTGGGGGGTCCTACAGAGCCAGGAGGTGCAGCAATCCAATAGGTCAATAATTCAAATTTATTTATAAAGGCCTTCTTACATCAGCAGATGTCACAAAGTGCTGTACAGAAACCCAGCCTAAAACCCCAAACAGCAAGCAATGCAGGTGTAGAAGCACGGTGGCTAGGAAAAACTCCCTAGAAAGGCCAAAACCTGGGAAGAAACCTAGAGAGGAACCAGGCTATGAGGTGGGGAATATAAACGGAGACTAGCTTATCTTGACAACCTGGTGTTGAGATCTGACTGTGCAAAGAAAGCATGACACATGGTCAGTATATGTGGTCTGTACCAGGTATGTCCCTCTGTGTAGTATATGTGGTCCCTCCCAGGTATATCCCTCTGTGTAGTATATGTGGTCTGTCCCAGGTATATCCCTCTGTGTAGTATATGTGGTCTGTACCAGGTATATCCCTCTGTGTAGTATATGTGGTCCCTCCCAGGTATATCCCTCTGTGTAGTATATGTGGTCTGCCCCAGGTATATCCCTCTGTGTAGTATATGTGGTCTGCCCCAGGTATATCCCTCTGTGTAGTATATGTGGTCTGCCCCAGGTATATCCCTCTGTGTAGTATATGTGGTCTGCACCAGGTATATCCCTCTGTGTAGTATATGTGGTCTGCCCCAGGTATATCCCTCTGTGTAGTATATGTGGTCTGCCCCAGGTATATCCCTCTGTGTAGTATATGTGGTCTGCCCCAGGTATATCCCTCTGTGTAGTATATGTGGTCTGCCCCAGGTATATCCCTCTGTGTAGTATATGTGGTCCCTCCCAGGTATATCCCTCTGTGTAGTATATGTGGTCTGTCCCAGGTATATCCCTCTGTGTAGTATATGTGGTCTGCCCCAGGTATATCCCTCTGTGTAGTATATGTGGTCTGTCCCAGGTATATCCCTCTGTGTAGTATATGTGGTCTGCCCCAGGTATATCCCTCTGTGTAGTATATGTGGTCCCCTCCCAGGTATATCCCTCTGTGTAGTATATGTGGTCTGCCCCAGGTATATCCCTCTGTGTAGTATATGTGGTCCCCTCCCAGGTATATCCCTCTGTGTAGTATATGTGGTCTGCCCCAGGTATATCCCTCTGTGTAGTATATGTGGTCTGCCCCAGGTATATCCCTCTGTGTAGTATATGTGGTCTGTCCCAGGTATATCCCTCTGTGTAGTATATGTGGTCTGCCCCAGGTATATCCCTCTGTGTAGTATATGTGGTCTGCCCCAGGTATATCCCTCTGTGTAGTACATGTGGTCCCTCCCAGGTATATCCCTCTGTGTAGTATATGTGGTCCCCTCCCAGGTATATCCCTGTGTGTAGTATATGTGGTCCCCTCCCAGGTATATCCCTCTGTGTAGTATATGTGGTCTGCCCCAGGTATATCCCTCTGTGTAGTATATGTGGTCTGCCCCAGGTATCTCCCTCTGTGTAGTATATGTGGTCCCTCCCAGGTATATCCCTCTGTGTAGTATATGTGGTCTGCCCCAGGTATATCCCTCTGTGTAGTATATGTGGTGACTTTTAAGTTAAGATCTATTTTTAAATATCCAAATCGGTCAAGCCAAAATTGCTTTTTAAAGCTGTCATGGAAATATATGTATTTCCTATTACCAAGTAATGTTAAGCTTTATGGATTTGTTTTAAGATGGATGTGCCTTTTAGGATGTGGATGTGCCTGTCATTTGCCTTTTTACTGAGGAGTGGCTTCCGTCTGACCACTCTACCATAAATGCCTGATTGGTGAAGTGCTGCAGTGATGGTTGTCCTTCTGGAAGGTTCTCCCATCTCCACAGACAAACTTTAAAGCTCTGTCAGAGTGACCATCGGTTTCTTGGTCGCCTCCCTTGTCTTCGTTGGATACTGTGACATCCCTGACCAAGGCCCTTCTCCGATTTCTCAGTTTGGACCCGCGGCCAGCTCTAGGAAGAGTCTTGGTGGTTCCAAACTTTTTCTATTTAAGAATGATGGAGGCCACTGTGTTCTTGGGGACCTTCAATGCTGCAGACATTTATTGTTACCCTTCCCCAGATTTGTGCCTCGACACAATCCTGTCTCAGAGCTCTATGGACAATTCCTTCGACCTCATGGCTTTGTTTTTGCTCTGACATGCACTGTCAACTGTGGGACCTTATTTAGACAGGTGTCTGCCTTTCCAAATAATGTGCAATCAATGGAATTGACCACAGGTGGACTCCAATCAAGTTGTAGAAATATTTTAGGATGATCAATGGAAACAGGATGCACCTGAGCTCAATTTTGAGTCTCATAACAGGGTCAGAAAATGTATGTAAATAAGGTATTTCTGTTTTGTATTTTTAATACATTTGCAAACATTTCTAAAAAACCTGTTTTCACTTTGTGGGGTATTCATAATTTGGTCAGTTACACTAGGATGTGTAGTGTCACCTTTTGTTGCTGGCATGTCATGCCTAAGTTTTCTTATCTTGCCAACGAAAAAATAATTAACCTCTACGGGATTGGTGTCGCACCCCGCGGGACGGTTTAGCTAACATAGACTAATGTGATTAGCATGAGGTTGTAAGTAACCCCAAAAAATCCCAGGACATAGACATATCTGATGTGGGCAGAAAGCTCACAGAACATTCGTGTTAATCTAACTGCACTGTCTAATTTACAGTAGCTATTACAGTGAAACAATGCCATGCTATTGTTTGAGGAGAGTGCACAATAATGAACTTATATATGTATTAATAAACCAGTTAGACACATTTGGGCAGTCTTGATACAATATTTTGAACAGTTGTGCAATGATTCATTGGATCAGTCTAAAACTTTGCACATACACTGCTGCCATCTAGTGCCAAAAATCGAAAACATTACGTCCTTTCTCTTGCATTTCAAAGATGGCACAAAATATTTACTAAAAAACATGTTTTTTTCTTTGTATTTTCTTTTTACCAGATCTGTTATATTCTCCTACATTAATTTCACATTTCCACAAACGTCAAAGTGTTTCCTTTCAAATGGTATCAAGAATATGCATATCCTTGCTTCTGGTCCTGAGCTAAACTGAATAAAAACAATAAACTATGAAACAAAGATGAATGGTACAAAGAATGATAGTCAAAAGCTTTGGAGCACAGAGGGATACACCTTAAATTAAATGTTGGTTTAAAGGGATAACTGGCCGGCGGAGATACAATCTTCGGCAAAATCATTCGCAAGGAGATTCCTGCAAAAATATTATTAGTAACTGGAATAAACAATTTCATAAATGTGTCAAGTGCAGCGTCTGGTTGCTCCTCATTACACACCACAGACCAACAAATATTATTCACATTGTCAACATAAGAATCACTACAAAACGTATTGTATGACCTCTTATACACTATATTAGGCCCAGCCTTTGGAACTTTGTTTTTTTCTAGATATGGTTACTATATTGTGATCACTACATGCGATGGTTTTGGAAACTGCTTGAAAGTTAATTTCTGCACCTTTAGTAAAGATATGATCAATTGATGTGTGACGTGATAAGGTTGGACCCAGGTGCAGAGAAGAGACCAGACGAGGAATCCGTGGTTAGGACATACATAATACTTTACTAAGATACGGTAGCCGCAGGATCACAGTACACTTGAAAAAAAACAACAAACACGAAGTCTCGAAACCTCACTCAGGAAACAACCGTAAAGAATTCAAGCTTCTACAAAGGACAACAGAAAACACACCTGTTTTAACAGGGAAATCATAGTGAGTAAATTGGACACACCCTGAGTGTCGTTAATGTCTCTAGGACTGTCTCTTCCGCCCTCTGGTGACAGGTGGGACCATAACAACCTGTTGATGATTTCATGGCTGTAATGTTTCATTCCCTGGTAGGTTGACTGATAACCTGAAGCAGGTTGCAGGCACTGGTTGTAGTTTGAAGCTTTATTCTGGAGTGGGCAGCTTGATGAAAGCCAGTCTATATTGAAATCACCCAGAAAATATACACCTCTGTTGATATCACATACATTATCAAGTATTTCACACATGTTATCCAGATACTGACTGTTAACACTTGATGGTCTATAGCAGCTTCCCACCAGAATGGGCTTTAGGTGAGGCAGAATAACCTGTAGCCAGATTACCTCAACAGTATTTAACATGAGATCCTCTCTAAGCTTTACAGGATTGTGACTCTGAATATAAACGAGTTTCAGAGATAGTCAGAATATGAATGTCATATTTTACTAGCATGTTATTGACTTCATGAACCTTGTATCTTGGGCTACATATGGTAATGTGGGATATATTTTGTACTTTCTGGGATGCTTGATTGTTTTCATTGCTTTAACTGGGAAGCTTATAGGAGGTAGTCATGCTCATGTTATTTATATTTGTGTTGATAGTTCAGGGTGAGCTGCAAGCACTTCCTACTAGGGCACTCGGCCTCAGTGCTAACAGTGTAACTCTGGTTCATAGGCACATGATTACTACCTACAATAGATGCAGGATCAACAGAGGTATTCAGGGAAGTTTAACCCATCGAACAATAGTTCAAATGAAATAAAAATAATTGAAGCCTTATTTTACCAGGTATGTTGGCTGAGAAAGGTGCATTTTGCTGTGATGTTGGTGAGGTTCTGGTGTAATGTACTTGTTATTTTATCTTGTTATATTTTTACCTTGTGCTCTCAGTGCACCATTGGGCTTCCCTGATAAAATCAAAGTTAATAATAAATAGGCCAGTGATATTTAATGTATTTTTGAATCCATTTTAAATTCAGGCTGTAACACAACAACACGTGGAAAAAGTCTCGCAGTGTGAATACTTTCTGAAGACACTGTATGTTATTATATTTTATTTTATTTTTCTTAGGACATGCATAAACACATTAATAACGGATTTATTTTACATTTTTCTACCCATCTCATATAATTACCAGAACATATCTGACAATGTTTTTCAGTAGACAACTTTTTATTCACCATAACAGGAAAATACAAAGTAATTATTTACCAATTATTTACAAGTAGGCAATGGAAAGCTGTTAACTTACTGTTGTGAATGTGAAGGAAGGAAAACAGCTCTGAAGAATAAATGAATAAACGTCATTGGAATTTAGAACATGCAGCTGTCAGGTTACCATGACAACAGTCTCTTGCTCCTTCATGACAAAAGTAACAACAATAACAAAAATAATAATAATTCATTTAATTTGTAAACTGCTTTTCTCACACCCATGCTCATTTATAAAAATAAATAATTATAATTAAAACAATTCAAAACACAGAATATAGAACATAGAGAACAATCAAAGCTATATGCAGGTGTTGTCAGATCTGGAGAACATGAGAATAAATTTATCAGAGGTCCTTGAAAGCTTTTCTGATGTGGGGCTGCTGAAGGGAGATGGACCTGGAGGAGAGAAGGGTGGTCTGATGTGGGGCTGCTGAAGGGAGATGGACCTGGAGGAGAGAAGGGTGGTCTGATGTGGGGCTGCTGAAGGGAGATGGACCTGGAGGAGTGAAGGGTGGTCTG